>NW_006439717.1:5404022-5435598 GCF_000325575.1 Pteropus alecto
TTACAATTAAATGAAAGATACATAAAAATTATATCATTGTAATTCCATCATACTGCTCTTGAACTTTAAAGTCAAAAAATAATTTACCTGATTATTTTCTTTATAAAATTTAAATGTTGGTACCTACACAATAGGATAGATATGAAGATTAAATGAAATAATGTAAAGTACTTCAGCCTTCAGTAGGACACACGTGGGCTTTCTGATCTGGTCCCTATCTTTACCTTTATCTCCTGCTCTTACTCCATATACACAGGAACTCAAACTATAGTAAAGCACAAACATATTTTGGTCGCTTGCTTTGTGCCTTCTTTAAAAAACACTTTAAAGAACAACATAAAAATATTCAAAGTTTGCCAAACTTAAGAGAGAAATACAGTCAGTTATCTGATTTAAGTAACCATAAAGTAAAAATATACCAATTGCTTAGAAGATTGTATCTGACAGTTACACCAGAAAGAAATTACTCCCATTATAACTTGTAGAGAAAATATTGTTGTGTAATCATCAAACATTTTGCAATGTGTTCAAGGTGGAGATTTAAATAAATGGCTACAAATTCTTTACATCTCTACATCCCTGACATAGAGAGATGGGTTTATAGGCTTTTTACTTCAGTTAGGACTGTGTCAACCAATAGAATATAACAAAAGTGACATTCTGTGACTTTTGAGGCCAGTTTCCACCTAGTTTTTTGGAACACTGGTTTTTGGGATGTTTCCTCCCAGGACACTTTCTTTTGGAATCCAGCATGTATACTCGGAGAAACCTAGGCAACCTAGAGAATTCATATATAGGTGCGCTGGTTGAACCCAGCTTTCAAATCATCTCAGCCACACAAGTGCATGAAGATGCCTCCAGATGATGTCAACCTCTAGCTGTTTAAGTCACTTCTAGCCATTCAAATCACCCCAAGCTCTTCCAATCTTCCTAGACGAGTAACCAGATATCATCAAGCTCTCCCATTCTTTGTTCAATCTCCTGGACCACATAATTTATAAGGATAATAAAACAGTTGTTTTATGCCTTCAAGTCTGAGGTGAATTTTTTGCAGCAAAGACGACTTAAAGAGTTAACCATATTTTCACAACATCCTTATGCATAGAGATCGTTATCATTTTTTGCCCTTATTAATTCTTTCATGAGATTTTGTTGCCCTGATGTGAAACAAAGCACAGTCAATACTGATGAAAGCTTATAAAGAGAGAGGTGCTGCTTCTTGAAGGAAGGTTCTTGTTAATGACTCTACGCCATTGCAAATACTACCTTCCCACCTGACTGCCCACAACCCCGCCTTCACCTCCATCTTTAGGAACCTGATCTTTCAAGGTTTATCTTAGATGTGTCTTCCTCTCTGTTGCCCCTTAAAATCCCACCGTACCCCAGGCAGGATTAGTGGTTCCCTCTTATCTGCTCCCAGAGACCTCTGCATTATAAAGCTCAGAATATTATAATAGAATTTATACACCTTTCCTGCCCACTCCCCAAATAGTCTGAGGACTCATTGAGGTTTAAATAACCCTTTTCTTCTTTGATTTACCTGTTTTATCAGAGTAACTGGTATATAACTGGCACTGAAAAAATACATGCTGTGTTGATTAATCATGAAATATGTTAGGTGGACAACTTTTTCTACATTCTGATTCCTGGGGTATACATAAACCAGCAATGTTCTACACTGCCACACAAAGGAACCACTACACACACACACACACACACACACACACACACACACACACACACACATGCCACAGAAATTATATTCACACATAGTATATTTTGGAAAAAGCGTATTATTTTATGTGAGTCTATAGTTATTGGTTATCAAATATCACATGAAACAAATTTGAAATATGTGCCGTATTTGGATAAACTAAAAGCATTTTATTTTGCCTAAGTATGCATTGTCAGAAGAATAAAGAAGTAACTTTTTTGGGTGATTTTTCATTCTCTATGTACTAAATAAACTCATCTTTCCAAGTGTTCTGATGTACTCATTTTTAGCTATTTTTTGACTAAAGATATTTTTCTATGCGGTAAGTTAAAATTTTAACTGCACTTTGAGTGCAAGATAACCATGATCCTTCAAATAGTTAAAAACATTAATAAAAAATTGTTCATAAGGAAGAATGTACCTTACAAAGGACAACTGCCTTCGATACTCTTCTATCAAACAGCATCTGCCATTGAGTCTTCTCTTCTTCCTTTGGGGAGTAAAATCAACCTTCCTGTCATTACATTTTATTCACAAACTATTCCATTTATTTTTAATTTTATGTTAATTACTTAGATAACGTAATGACAAGTGAGTGGTATTTTCATTGTTCAATTAAAATATTTTCCTATCTGTAAAAATTGTTTAGGTATCTTGGGTTAAGATGAAATGCATTAAAATTTTCCCATTAAAATCAGTAAAAGTGCTTTCTCATATAATGGCTTTTCACTTGCAAAGTTTTTAGGAATAACTTAAGGTTGTCAAACAAAGGATGGGTCCATTATAGAAGCTTAGCTAACATACTCTGAGATTACTCTTACTAATGTGTAGAGGACCAAAGGATAGAAGCGGGGAGACCTGTTAGGAGACTTCTTCAGTTGCCCAGAGAAGAGATAATGGTGGCTTGGATGAAGGTGATAGCAGTGGAAGTGGTAGGTACTGGTCATATTCTGGATAAATTTTGATGACAGCATTATCAAGTTTTGCTGTTGTACTAGATATGAGGTGTGTGAGAAAAGAAAGAGTCAAAAATAACTTCAAATTCAGAGATACAAGCTTACCTCATGCCACATAAAAGGTAAATTTGAGTTAGAACTGGGATCAAGGTGTTTTTTGATGTCCTTTCTGGAGTTCTGTCCATTCTCTCCTGCTACTTCAAAGGAGATCATTTTGTATTTGAGGTCTCAACAGTCACTTTGTTATAAGGGAGCTGGAAGTCTTTTTAGTTACTGTGAAAAGAAGGTCTTTATCATAAATTTTTGCTTGAAGAACTTAAAATATCTATTCTGGAACATTGAGGACCTGCAGCTGCTTTGAAGATTTGCTCCAAAGCATTCTAAATTCTTAACCAGTTATTACTGAGGTCAGAGGGAGAAAGAACATTATTTTGATGGTCTTGCAGATTTTCTGGTTGACCCAAAATAACTTCGTATGGAAAGAGCATTCAACCGGGGAGCAAACCAGTTTTTAGTTCTCAGCAGTACAACCAATTAGCTAAGTTATAAATTCTCTGAGATCCAGATTCCTTGTCTGAAAACTAAGGAGACTGGATGAGTAGGATTTTGCAACTAGTTGATATAAATCTTGTAGAGCACTCAAAGTTCTCTAGTTTCTGGACTTACAGAAATATTTCAAGCACTTTGTCTTTCGCGTAACGCCAAGGTTCTAAGGACATAGAAGGTAATTCCTATTGCTTTTAAAACTCGGGAAACTTGTAATCAATGGTTCTCAAAGTTCCTCTAGCTCTCAAACTTTAATTCAGTATTACTAAACACTTTTCGGAGTAGATGAGGTTGGTTATAATTTTTAATAAAGGATTTGAAAATAAGAAAACTAGAATTTTTGAGGTTACATTATGTGTCAGACAATAGAATATACTTTAACTTTATAATTATATCCTCACAATCAGTAGGTTTTATCATTTCCTGTTTTACAGATAATTTAGAGTACAAGTCACTTGTTGGAGTTGGAGTTCAAACCCACATCTGTCTGGCTTCAAAACCTTTAATGTTTTTTCAACCTGTTATCAGTAATGAAAGCAATTATCAATAGTATCATTATAAAACATTACCAAAAAAGAAAAGGAAAAGAATTTACATTTATAGACTCCTATTATTCACAAAGTACCTTCTTACTATGGGTAGGTAAAATGACATCTGGACTTTGAGTTAACTCAAGCTAACTTGACAGGCATTTTAGTCTGTCCTGTTCATTCCTCCAAGGTTCTGACAGTTGTCCTTATGCCGTGCTCACTCTTGGCCACAGCAATTGAACAATGGCACCTTCCTAAAAGCTGGATGCCTGATGTGTGACCTTTTCCAGTATGAAGCAACTGACTGGGTAGGAACAGGTTAATTTCACAGCAACTTATAAAACTAAAAGAAAAAAATTACACTGTAAAGAAATGTTTTTGATTTTTTTTAGGTAGACAAAATTCCTGTTTGTTTTTTTCTTCTTTTCTTTCCTTTCTTTCTTTTTTTCTTTTCTTTTTCTTTTCTTTTCTTTTTTTCTTTTCTTTTCTTTTTTTTTTTTTTTGGCCAATAATTGATAATTATTGTTAATAAAAGGAAAAGTAAATTTTCCAAAACTTGAATGAAAAACTAATTTAAAAGTGGAAATTGATTTTTGTTTTTAGAATTCAGGGAGTATTCACTGCATAGTAGTGTAAAAGAGACTATAGACAGCTAAGACCCCAATAAGACATAAAAATCTAAAAGCCAGAAAATTCAAGCTTAAAACAAAGTTTTAGGGAAAAAATCTAATGCAAATAAGCCAAAATATGATTTTTAAAAAATGAAGCAAATGAAGACTAAAGAAAGGGCTACTTATAAAACTAAGCCTAGAGTATTTATTTGGACAAGTACATTTGGGCCACTTTGAAAAACAACTATAAGAAAAAATTTTCTCATTATTTAAGAGAAAAGGAAAAAAAAAGATATTGCTAATGGGGAAAATGGCACAAACTCTGGAGGGTATTTGTCTATATTTGACTAAGATTGGAAGTCACATTAATTTTACATTATAATTCACTGCATAGTTATAGTTATGTTGCCTGTATAGAAACCCAGCCCATAAAGCCTAGGAATATTGTATTTGAAAATTAGTATGTTATGATTGGAAGATATTTGAAGAGTAACTTAGTCACTATCTTGGGTTTGGAAGGACTATTATATCATAATTAGTGGTTAGTTATTCTTTATTTCACCTGAAGAAAGGAAAGAATAAATAACCTTCGATGGTAGCAGCAGGCTCTTAGAGTACCACAGGGAGATAAGTGAGGGCCAGAAGCATTCATTAAGGCAGGTTTGAAAATCTGCCTCCTTCAAGAACAAGCTAGACATCCATGTGGAGTAGTCTAGGGGAGAGAATTAGAGACTCTGGCAGGACTTTCAGTCATGGTGCTACGGCAGGCTGTCCGGAGGACTTAGTTGCATTTGCCACCTTGTTCTGTCACTTACTACTATGTCAGTGCTTTCTCTGACTTGGGTTTTTGGCTCAGATACTTACTTCTGGTCCTTCACTGGGATTCACTGTTTGATTTTTCTTTTGTTCCCATCTAATGTTAACTCTAGGTGAGGGAAGGAAGGAGGGAAGGGGAGACAGGAACTATATCCTAAAATCAAGAATGTTCTTCTATGTTAAGTGCAAAATAGAGAAGAGAAATGCTCAGAGTGTTTCCCACACAGTGGGAAATTTCCAACTCACCTAAGCAAATGTTGAACATGCATTTGCTCAGCAATAAAGTGTTATTCCGTATTTATTAAGAAGTAAAGTTGAAACTAAATTACTTGGTGCATTAAGACTGAATTTAAAAGTAATGGATAAGCAACAGAGGATTGTTTTGGAAAGTATTTCAACATAAAAAGATACTGAGGGTCTTCGTCTCTTGAAGGCTTGAAAAAAAACTGAACATTGACATTTTGCAATAACAAAAAGGATAAACCGAATCTATTTTGAAAAGAGATGTTAAACATAAAGCAGATTTCTAGCTTTCTAAAGGCTGTAAAAGCACGTTTAGATGGAATGCAAACCAGACCCCGCCCCTTCAATTATGTAATTCTGCAAGAAAAATTCAATAGTGTGGTCACCAAAATAAAACCAACACTTCTGGCTTTTAGTTCATAGTTAGGCAAGATGATTTAGTATGTTAACCATCTCTTTTATTACTTGGCAGCTTTGGGGTATCCGATTTAAGCCATGAATAATCCCCTTTGAAAACAAAACATCTCCTCCAGAGGGGTAATTAGACTATTACTGAGGACAAACTATCCAACATCAAAAGCATAGACTCTGAGAAGTCACACAACAGCCAGTCTTCTCCTAAAATTAAAAGCATGCTTAGCATTAGAGGTCACTGTGATAAATAAAGGGATGTGAAATAATTACAAGTTCGGTCAAAGAACTACAGCACAAACAATAATAAAAAGTGACTGGCTTCTGAAAAGTGAATATGCTAATTATATTCAGTGTTTGAATGGGTGCTTGGAAGCCTCTTCCCTTCTCTCTGATTAGGAGTCATTAATCATTTTTGGGAGGTCACTATTATTCCAAGCAATTCTCAATAACAGAACCAAGAATATTGCTGCTAACAGTATTAGAAATGGGGAAAGAGGTCAGTAGAAGGGCCAGATGGTAATAATTACATTAAAACTACCACTCTCTCCCAATTACAAGACTACTTTCTCTCAAGGTCAAGATGTGCAATTTTCTTTGTGCACAAAATGCATAACCAAATGACCTATTATTAATTATAACACCAAGCCCACATCTACTTTATTCATCAATTGAATGACAATAAAATAATCAGCTCTGCTCATGGCATTGTTTTTCAGTTGGCTGCTAACTTATTCACAGTGCTCATACTTTTAAAAGTTACTAATGAATGATCAGAGTGCAGTAATTTTCAATCAAGTAATTCCAGGATCACCCTCCTCATAGACTCTTATACCATCAACACTAAATTATCTGTGACAATGGAAGATGGTCACTGAATAAAGATTTTAGATTTCCTAAGAATTTTATTTAAATGACTTTTTATATCTAGCTATTCTGGGAATCTAATGACACACAAATGCTTACTAAATTGCTTCTTTTTTTTCTTTTTTCTTCTGAAAGAGATGCTAACTTGCAGTGAAATTATCAAAAGGAAAACATTTGGAGACAGGAGAAAATACAAAAGGCTCTGGTCAAGGAGACACTGCAACAATTCGTAAAACAAACTATACAACTGGAAGTTGTCCTTATAAATTAATGCTTATCCATAAAGTTGTCATGAGATCTGAAATTATTTGAGTCAACTATTTGAAAAATAATAAAATTCAAATATAGACCTCATATAATGGATTTAATTTGCTCTATACAACTTTGGCACGGTAAGGCTTAGAAGTTTTGTGATCAAGATTTATTAGGCAACTCTACCCAGCTCCACTTGCACCTTTTATGCCTCAGTTCACATATCTATAAAATAGAAATAACAATAGTACCTTTCTTACATGTCTTTAAGCATCAGAAGATATAATCTAAATCAAATGCTTAGAATGAAACCTGGAATCTAGTAAGCAGCAAATATATGTTAGATATTATTGTTGGTGGCTAAGCAAAATTTAAGAGAAGAGATTATCTGAAGTGTGTACTGACTTCAGTTTATGTGCCATCCCAGATCGGCTCAAATCTGCCTGATTTCTGAGAGATGGCTCATATCATCCCCCAGTCACAAAGTCCCTGTCATCTTTACTGCTACCCACTGAGAAGCTCCTCACAGACAGCTGTTACCTGGAGCTGCCTAGAGCCATCCAATAACACAAGGCAAAGGTTCAGAGGTAATGAATGTTTCATGGGGTGAAACAATGAGAGACATGAGACTGGGAAGAAACAACAGATAAATGGTTTACCTTCTACTCCTATAATGGACTGCTCTGAGGTGCAAGATATGGCCTCTCAGACAGAGCAGTCAGCTGTGCCTTTTGTCAGCCTGGAAATGAACGTCCTTGCTTTCGTTCTTCCTCCTCCTTCTCCATCTCACTTTGCTTTTTTCTCTTTCTCTGGATTTCTTGGAATAATGCCCTGACAATAAAGGACTGATAAATAAATGTTTAGTTGTTGTTTCTTCTCTCTCTCCAGGGCCTTGCCACTTTGGGGGGCTATTATAGACCTTTTTGAACATCCACTCTGAACACATAGAAGTTTTCACAGTGTACATAGGCTTATCATATGAAGAAGAGAAATTAAGTTGATTTTATGCTCTGTTTAAAATAGATATAGCTAAGAGCCGTTTCTCTGGAAAGTTTCATTGTTCTCGTGAATTTTATTTTTTAAATCATTCTTACTTTCTTTTTTTTCATTTGTTTAAATGTAGTCCCAAATATAATTTTATGCAGTATTGATTTCACTACTAAGCAGTTTCTAGTTGACATTTGTTAAATAGATAATACTTTAAATATTTTAAATTCCTCTGATTTGGTTATTATATATTTATTTGGTATACTGTACAAAGAAAATTACACATAAAATTTAGATTTTAGAGTTTTATAAAGAAATATAAATGCCAAATACCAATTAGGAAAATTCTTTTACTGAGTAAGTAATTGCAAATAGCATTCTTTTAATTTTAATTATCTTTCCTTCATTGTGATAAATAAAGATGTGGCCTATGTTTATTTTCTTATCCCACAAATATGTATTCAATATAAGCACAAATATAGGCAAAGAAAGTCCTCAGATCACAAATAAATTTTGCTCAGAAAATTTACTAAGGCTATTTGGTACTAGGATTACATTTATTCATAGAAACAGTGTTGCAAAACTACGATTAAATATTCAGATAAGCTAAAAAATTATACGTACTCTACGTATCTACAACGTATGTGTGTATGAGTGTATATATTGTACATATATGGTAGTAATTTTTTAGCACACATAACTACAAGTTAGAACACTATTTCTATGGGAATTAAAGTCCCCGTGCCAGGCTGGGATGCCATAAATCTTTTGCTGCAGGCCCAGGCAGCAGAACCAGACACTCCTGCAAGCCCAGCAGTAGCATAGTATGGTTTAGGGTTTGAGAATAGGAGGAGTGTTGTCCCTGCACCCCAAACTCACTAACTCTCTGAGGCTGCGTAATTGCATAATAGAAGGTATCTCTCTCCATGAGTTTCCCATAGGCATAGCTATTTCTTGCTATTTACAAAAGAATAAAGTTATTCTACCAAAGGTTTTTAATTCAAATCTAGAAGTAGCTACCTTATCCCAGGGTAGGTGAAAAATAGGCCAGTAGGTCCTCAGCACCTGTTCATTTTAATTTTTATTAATTTACACCCCATTACTGTTCTCAAATGGCTTAAAGCAAGTCATGGGTTCACTTAAAGAATAGTAAGATAATCCATATTTTTAAAATTAAGAAAAAGCGGGCAAAGAGAAAATAAATTTAGAAGAGTTTCGTGGAATCAGAAATTATATCAACGCATATCATCTAATGCTATGAAGTTTGTTGCACTTGCTAGAGTTAAACTACTGTCTATAAACTTGCTATTATCCAGCAGAAGAAAGAAATTTGATTAATTATATGATTCATGGCATCTATGATACAAAAACAAAACAGACACTTAAGGGCACACAACTAATACTGAAACGATAAAGGAATTTTTGTTTATTTGTGCAGTGAGAACTTTGTGTAATGCTCTCAGCATTCTTATTATGTTGCAAGGAGTTCTGTTAAGATTGTCTTTGCAATAGGCAGATCTAACAGGGTTCAATATGATGCATTCTAAAGTATAATTCTAGGATTTTCTGGCTTAACCAATGGGAGAGCTGTGTGTTTCCTTATTTATATTCTAAATTTTATAAATATACAGCTGTAGATGCAGATATAGATGACTTGAGGCAATGGGTGGGAGAGGTGACAACCCTAGTAGAAGCTGCAAAACATATAAACATTTCTAATATCAATTTATCAATTTACTTCAATTTTTTTTTAAAAAGTAAAGGTTGGATGCAAATATCTATGGTAGATTAAAGATGGCAAAACTTCTTTGTTCTTCCTCCCACTAAGAGTTCGAATCTAATTATATTCCCTTTGAATCTCAGCCAGCTACTAGCTTGACCAAGAAAATGCAATGGAAGTCAACCTTGCAGCTTCTGCCTTGGTGTTTTAATAGCACTGGCTATTAAAGCCCTGAGCTGCTGTATAAGAAGTTCAACCACCCTGAGACTGCCCTGCTGTGAGGAAGCCCAAGCTAGCCATTGGTAGAGAGAAAAAGCAATACTGGTCAACCTCAGCTGATCCAGCCACCTCCATGCAGGAGCCAGACATGTAAATGAAGTTATCACAGACCCTCCAGACCAAACTAGTTACCTGTGGCCCCAGTTGAAGCTGTGTGGAACAAAGAAACCACCCTGCTGAATCCTGCCTGAATTCTTAGTTCACAAAAATCACATGATATAACAAAATGGTTCTTATTTTAAGCAACTAAGTTTTGGGTTAACAACAAAAGATAGTTGGAACAACATCTTAATCACGTTACACTTCACAACATGGCTGATTTCCAGAGAACTATTCCATGAATCTAGTGCATTTGCTCATTTACTTGCACAATAAACACTTATTTATCACTACTAATACACCAGGAAGTTTTCTAGAGACAGGGATGCAAAGTTGAGTATGACGTAATTCTTGTGCTTAAGTAGCTTTCTGCAGAGTGGAGCAAACAGAAAACTAAGTTAATAGTTTTAGTTTAATAATATAAACAGGACTACCATGTTACACAACTCCAGGGCACATTCTCATTTCAGCCTATGTGAATGATGCCCACTGGAGTTGAACACACACAGCTATTCAAAAAGCCACAGTATGAATGTCTCTCTAAAACTCGGCAGCCTAGAGACCCTGGTCATAAGCATTAGGCTAGAAGTATGCACAGAGTGTTAGAGAAGCACAGAAGAGAGATGGAACATGATGGATTTCATTTGGAGCGTTTTTTTCCTTCATTACTAAGACATAGGGAATTTGTTTTCTGTGTTTTCAATTTTCAAAACTTTTCAGTTACATTTGACATATTATTTTAGTTTCAGGTGTACAACATAGCGATTAAACATTTATAACTTACAAAGTGCTCACCTTGATAAGTCTAGTACCACCTGACACCATACATAGTTATTACAATATTAGTGACTATATTCCCTAGGCTGTACTTTAAATCCTCATGATTTCTTTATAACTGGCAATTTGTACATCTCAATCCCTTCCCCTTTTTCAGCCATTGCCCCAATCCCCCTCTAGTCTGGCATCCATCAAAACGTTCCCTGTATCTATGAGTTTGCTTCTGTTTTGTTTGTTTATTTATTTTGTTTTTTAGATTCCAGGAGAAAAAAGTAAAATCATATGGTATTCGTGTTTCTCTATTCAACTTATTTTACTTAGCATAATCCCCTCTAGGTCCAACCACGTTGTTGCAAATGGCAAGATTTCATTCTTTTTTTATGGCTTAGTAATATCCCATACATATTGTATCTTTTATTATCCATTCAAGACATGGCTAATTAATGAGCCTAGTGAGATGTACTAATATTGACAACGTAGTTTAGGAATGATAACATTTATCCTAATGCGTATAATACAGATGAGCTTAAGTAATTAATTTAAATTATTACTGAACACACATTTTTATCCCCCCTTTAACACACATGGAAAACTCTATCAAGTAACTAAAAAGAGCTTAAACTTTTTGTTTGAAGAAAACCTTTGAAAAAATTCAAATTACGCTTTCATAGTGGTTGTGTTTCAGGTGATCATTCTTAGTGAAAATTGTATTGATAAAATATTACATCACGCTAAATTGTGAAGAAAACCCACTAATATCTGAAGAGATCAATATCAGTTCAAATTCCAACAGGTAAAAATAAAAGAACTCAGCTGATCCAATAAAGGAACAGGATTAGTTAGGGTCCAGTTATTTCTACCCAGTTCATATATTATTCCTTCATTTATTTATTCTTCCTCTCAATAAATATTAGGAGAGGGCTACATAAATTGGAGAACCCACCCTAATTAGATGAACCACAGATTTGATTTATGATTCTTTGGTAAAGCAGGACTTCTTATTTTAGGGTTTTTACTGGTTTAGCAATAAATGTGAAACAGAATTGGATACTTCAATATAGTATTTAGTTTTCTGGTATAAACCAAAAAATGCAGAACTCTAGGTCTAGGTTATAAGCTTATTCAAATAGCTTAACGCAACTTTAAAACAAAAATATTTGGAAGTGAACTGCATTATTTTTTCTTGTGATTATATTGTGATTATAGGGTGTTACTTTAATTCTAAATGGTTAAACAAAACATATTTTCAAATTTGAAAGAAGCCATCGGGTCACATACCAAGGAGACCAAGAAATTCCTGTCTTTTTTATTTTGAGTAAAACAACCTTCCTTTAAATATTTTTTCTTAATGTGTGTTGTTAATATTCATCCACAACGTGTGGAGGAGCAGTAGTTATATCAGTTGTCTCTTATTCTTTTACTCGATTATATAGGGTCACCCAGGTTAAAATGTACCTGGGTGTACAACATTGCTGTGACATTTACATTTTTCTCCAATTACCCCTCTCTTTATCTCAAAACACTAGTAGTTAGCAGAGGATAGGGGGAAGGGGGCAGGTAGATGGGGTAAAAGGAGTCAAATATGTGGTGACAAGGAAATCTAACTATGGGTGGTGAACACACAATGTACATATATGCCTTACTGTTGAATTATGTATTTGAAACTTACTGGATTTCATTAATCAATTTCACCATAAAAAAATAAAATAAAATAAATTTATTTATTTTATAGCAGGAAGAAATAAATTCAGATTATCCATGGCTACTAATTACATTCAAAGATGTCATAAAAATCCATATTTTCTAAACTAGTCTATGTCACCTAACACTCCATTTGGTAGAAAGGAGTAGACAGTTCAAAATAATTAAAACATAGTCACTTCTCTGTCATCTAAACCCATTGAGAAATGGTTCAAATAAATAAATAATCTTTTTCAGTACAACTAGATCAACTATCACATACACTAAAAATTTTCCAAATTTTATAGAATTAATTATGTAAAAAATACTTCTTGCAGCTAAAAAATTTCCCAAATTTTTATCACAGTTTATTTTTAATTCAAAACTAATAATTTCAATAGTGTATCATCTATTTGCTTCCGATACTCCTGAGTCACTAAATGCAACAAATTTCTTGTTTGTATTCTCCCAGGTGTCCAAGATAGAAGTTTCATGGTGTCTGTTGATTTGTGTCTTCCTCATTTCCTGTAGTTATTTGTTTCTGTGACCTGTGAGTTCTGTCTCTGAAGTCAGTGGTTCCTAAATTTGCTTCCACATGAGAAAACATATGAGGAGAGCTTTGAAAATGCTTATTCCTGGTACTCAACCCTGGAGATTCAGTGGGTATTGGATCTATATTCTGTTTAAAGCTCCCAGGTAATTGTGATGCAAGTCAGGTTTGAGAAACATTGACCTTAAATTTCTAATTTCCTTTATTCTCTTCATCCCTACTAGAATTACTTTATTTGAAATTCTTATTCCCTATCTTTTCTGTTTCAACAGCTTGCTAAATGTTTTCCTACTCCATTAATCCCTGTCTATTTGGGTTGATTTTCTATACTGATTGCCTCGTTCTCTTTTTAAACCTTTTAATAGGGTTGTGGTTACTTCTGCAGGGAGGCAGTATCTGAGGGAGCAGAGAGAGATTTCTGGGTGGTTGATAATGTTCAGTTTCTTATTCTGTCTGTTAGCCAGATAGGTCTGCTCCCTTTGTGAAAATTCACCAGGGGCTACCTTTAGACATGTGCCTTTTTCTATTTGTATGTTATACTTTAATTAAAAAAGATGAAACGGATAGCTGCTCCTCAAATACTTCCCCACCTTCCTCTCTGTACTGTACTTCTGGGTTCTTTTCTAACAAGATTCTGTTTAGCACATCTTGTTCCCTCTCCTTAGAACATTCTTTTCTGCTTTTTCACCTGGTAACTCTATTAGGAATAGTTTTACCTTTAAACAGTGTTAGTTGCTTCCTATTCTATGTTCTCATATCACTTTACTCATTACTGTTTTTTTTCCTATTGTGACATATATTGTTTCTAGGTTGTATGTAGAGTACCTATTTTATTTATATCTGTGGCTCCATACAGAGACAGCAATTTCTGAGCCCAGAAATTGGTAGATACTATGGGTTCAACAGTGCTTTTAAAATAAAATGAATAACTGCATGAATGAATGCTGTGGTTTCATTGGCAAACAGTAAATCTTGAATCTAAAAAGAAGTAGAAATCAAATCCTATTGTTAGGAGTAAAGCTATGGTTCCTAGACACAGATATTTTGCAATTGGATGACTCCAAGTACAAATAAATAATGAGGAGTTCAGTATGATGTATCGCAACTACAATAATCTAAACTAATGAAGTCCCAGTCTCGGAAGCAAAAGACCTGGGTTCAGTTCAGGCTTCAACACCACAGGGCTTTGTGTAAGTCACTTTATCTTGCAAGGCCTCAGACTTTCCATATCTTCTTTAAAAAGGGGGGTTGTGGCTAAAACAGATGATCTCTAAGGTCCTCTGAATCTTAAGCATTCCATTGTGTCTGAATAATCTGCAGTGGAAAGAAGCTATCGGCTTTTCACAATTCATCATGTAAACTACGAGCTAAGAAGCATAATGTGGTGTGTTTTTTTCTCATTTCTAGTCTATCCCAGTATATTAGTCATGAGATGAAGAAATCCTATCAATATATGCTAACAGATAAAAAGTTACATAATTTTAAAAAACGTAGCGTATGCATTAGCAGCTGGGTTTCTTAAGGATTTTTAACAGCTTTGAGTTATAATTCATGCAACATATAATTCACCCATTTAAAATATACAATTCACCAGTTTTTAATATATTCACAGATTTGTGCAAGTATCATTACAATTTCAAAAAAATTCATCACTCCCCACCAAAAATATCTTGTACCATTAGCATGCAATCTCTCAATTCCACTTCTTCCCACCTCTCCCAGGTTTAGGCAACCAGTAATCTGTTTTCTATTTCTATAGATTTGCCAATTCTAGATAGTTCATATAGGCGAAATTATATAATATGTGGCCCTTTTTGACTAGTTTCTTTCACTGAGTATAATATTTTCAAGGTTCATTCATGTTGTCACTTCAATACTTTTTATTGAAAAATAATATTCCATTGTGTGGATAAACAACATTATCCATTCATCAACTGAATTTATTAATTGGCTATTATGAATAATGCTGCCATGAACATTCATGTACAAGATTTCGTGTGGACGTATGTTTTCCTTTCTCTTCAGTAAATACCTAGGAGTAAAGATGCTGGGTCATATGTTAACTTTATATTTAACTTTGAAAAAGTGCTAGATCATTTTCCAAAGGAGCTGCATTGTCTTATGTTTCTACCAGCAATGTATGTGAGTTCCAATTTCTCAACACCATTGCCATCACTTTTTTTAATCGTCTTTTTTATTTTAGCCATTTTAATGAGTATAAAGTGGCCTCTTACTGTAATTTTGATTTGCCTAAAGGCTAATGATGTTAAACACCTGTTTATGCATTTATTGGCCATTTATATATCTTTGGAAAAATGCCTATTTTTATCCTTTGCCCATTTTTTAATTGAGTTACTTATATTTTTATTATTAAGTTGTAAGAGTCCTGTACATATTCTGAACAAAAATTCCATATTAGATATATCGTGAAGTGTTGGCCATATAGAATGAATTGAAAAGTATTTTGTCTTCTGTTTTTTGGAAAAGTTTATGAAGAATTGGTATTATTTCTTCAAATGTTTAGTAGAATTCACCAGTAAAGTCATCCAGACTTGGGCTTTCCTTTGTGCGAAGTTTTAAAATTATTAATCCAATTTCGTTATGTATTATAAGTCTATTCAGACTTTCTATTTTTTTCCTGAGTTGTATTAATAGTTTTGTGTCTTTCTAGGAATTTTCTCAGTTCATCTAAGTTATCGAATTTAGAAGCATGCAGTTGTTTATAGCACTTCCTTATAATCCATTTTATTTCTATAAAGTTAATAGTGATGCCTCCTTTATCATTCTTGATTTAAGTAGAGTCTTCTCTCTTTATTCTTGATAACTCTACCTACAGGTTTGTCAATTTTGCTGGTCTTTTCAAAGAACACGTTTTTAGTTTCATTCCCTTCATTTTTTTCCATTATATTTTAATTCTCTAATCAATTTGGTGTATTTTTTCCCAAACTTTTACTTTATCTTTATCTTTAAATCTAAAATGTGTACAGACTACATATAATTGGATTTTTTTTTTTTTAAAAGTCCAGTCTCACAATCTTTGGCTATTGATTGGATTGTTCAATCTGTTCACAATTAATGTTCATATTGATATATTTTAATTTACATTTGAGGTTTTAATATTTGTTTTATATATGTTTCATATTTTTTCTGTTCCTCCTTTATTTTTCATTAATTTTATTATTTCATCAATAACTTTGATGTAACATTATAATTCCTTTATTTATTATTTCACTGTATTTTGAGTTATTTTCTTAGTGGTTGTTCTAAGCTTACAGTAGACATATTATCAGAATCTACTTCAGATTTACAGTAATATAAGTCTAATGAGATCTAGAAATGTACTCCTATAGAGCAATAGTCCCTCTTCCCTCTTTTCATGCTCATGTTGTTACATATATTACAACTATGTTATAAACCCTAAAATACATTGTTACTTTATATAATTGTATATCTTTTAAGAAGCTGAGTGAAGAAAGGAGATTAAGTATTTATTATTTTAATTTCTGTAATGATTTTTTCACTATACTTATTTGAGTTACTTTCCTAGCGGTTGTTCTAGGATTACAACATGCATCTTAATTTATCCAAATATACCTTAGATTCATACAACTTAGTCCCAGTAAGATATAGAAATGTGACCCCTATAAATGTTATTTTCCCTCTTCTTTTTTGTTCTACCATTGTTTCACATTGTTATATATATTATGTATTTAACAATACATTATTATAACTTTTACTTTGTATAATTTTACATCTTTTTAAGAAGCTAAGAGAAAAAAGAAGTAAATTACTTTATTTATAGAGTTTATTATACTAATCTTCTCATTTACCATTTCTAGTTCTCTTCATCTTCCTGAAAATTTAAGTTTGATCATTTGTTATTTTATCATTCCAATGCCGCTTTGCTCTCACCCATTTCCTTTGTGAATATATTGTATATCTATGTTACAAACACAAGAAAATAATTACATACATATTGTTTTATGCAACTGCCTTTTAAATAAGTTAAGAGAAGGGAGGAAATATCCAACTATAGTGTCTTTTGTAATTACCTAAACAATCACCTTTATCAACATTCTGGGTTTTTTTTATGCATTTGAATTGGTATTTGAGATCACTTGCCTTCAGCATGAAGAACTTCCCTTAATATACCTTATAAGACGTGTTAGCCTGAAAAAATTTATGTTAGTTTTGTGTATAAGGGGATGTTTTCTCTTTGCCATCATTTTTGAAAGATGCTTTTGCTTGACATAAGAATTTTGGTTAATAATATTTCCTTTCAGCGCTTTGAATATGTCATCCCACTCTCTTGCAGTCTTTTTGTTTTGGATAAGTCAGCTGTTGGTCTCATTGGGGAACCCCAAGTGCTTAGACAATTATTTTTCTCTTACTGTTTTCATGATTTTCCTTTTGCATTTGTCTTGCAATCTTTTCTTTTGACTATGATGTGTCTAGATGAGGATCTCTTTGTGTTCATTTTACTTAGAATTTGTTAAGCTCCTTAGATATATATAAATATTTTTCATCAAATTTAGGAGATTCCAGCTATTGTTTTTTGAATAATTTTTTCTGCTCTTCTTTAAAGTATTTCTATTTACTATACCTTATGGTATCCCATCTTTCTCTTTGGCTCTGTTGATTTTTCTTCATTTTTTTCTCCCTCTCTGTTCTTCAGATTATATAATCTCTATTGCTCTATCTTAATGTTCATTGATTCTTCTGCCAATTCAAAGCTACCATTGAGCCCCTTGAGTTAATTTTATTTTTCATATTGGTTACTATACTTTTCAAATCCAAAATTCCATACCATTCTTTTTTATAACTTCTATCTTTATTGACATCCTTTATTTGATAAGACACTGTCATCATATCTTTTTTTCCTTAATTCTTTAAGGATGGTTTCCTTTAGTTCTTTGAACATATTTATAATAGCTGCTTTGAAATCTTTGCTAAATCCAACATTTGGTTCCTATCTACTGTAGTTTCTATTGATTGTTTGTTTGTTTCTTTTTTTTCTATGTGTGGTTCACACTTCCCTGTTCTTTTGAAAGTATTGCAATTTTTTGTTGAAAACTTGACATAACAACTGTAGATAGTGAATTCCTGCCAACCTGGGCTTATTGCACTTGTTGAACGTTTGGTTGCTTAGTGACTTTATGGGCTATTTCAGTGAATTCTATTCCTACTTTAGTGTGGAGCCTCTGTCATTCCTCAGATGGCATCACCTTGGGAGTGTGCAGTCACCCTAATATCCATCTTGCTCAGAGATAACTGTGGTTTTAACTGGGCTGTTGTGCCTTGATTGTCGTGCTAATATTCTTACTGGTCTGCCTCTAGTGTTATTATTTCCCAGTTTAACTTTAATAAATGATAGTCGATTGGTTTTTTTTAGTGCTTGAGGGCATAAATCACTTCATTATCTGAACCAATTAAAGTCAGCTTTTTTGCATGGGTAGTCTTCAAGGCCAGTCTTTCTGGCTTGGTCATACACCAAGATTGCTTCTTAGGTTTTCTTTCCCAGGTCTCTTTACTAAACTTTTAGCTAACCTACCATCTCACATGTTGCTCTCATGGAGCTACCAGTCTTTCTTAACTATTCACCATCAAAATATTCTTTTTATTACTCCCTACAGAATCCTTATACTTGAACTTCTCCATACTCTGTTTAAATAAACCCAATCCCCTTGAAGTGAGCTACAGAGTTCTCTGTGCTTACAATCTGCCTGTGCAGAACCTATATAATGATCTGCTTGTCTCGGAGGGATATTTTTACACTATGATTAGGGTACTGAGTCGGAGTGGTCACCCTTGGTCTTGAATTTCCTCTCCCTGTGTTGAATCTCTGCCTTATGAGCAAATTAAAGGCAATAAACTGGAAATTTAGTGGAATAAGAGAGTCCTATACTTCAGTGCTTGCCTGAATAGAGTTTCTGCAACACAGAACTGAAGAACATGAGAAATGCCGGGGAGCTACCCCTCGCTGAGAGAAAATGTAATCATAACTGGGAGTTGAGGAAATAAGAAAGCCTTATCTTCTTGGTTGCACAAGTCCAGAGCATCTATCACACTGAGCTGGGATGTGGTGGAGTGGGAGTCATGACTCAAATGACAGATTCGCGGTCTTCTCAGATTTAATAGATTTTCCTAAATAAATATTTCTCTGTTTGCAATGTGCCCTTACGACAATTTCCAGAGACTTTAAATGGCTGTTGTGGTGGTGGATTTTTTAAAGATTTTCACCGGGAGAGGGTCAGCAGAGCTCCTTATGCTCTTCCTCCAGAAGTACTTCTCCTCCCAGCTCTTTTTATTACTGAAATCACAGAAAATTTTAGTATTGTATTACTGCAAAATGGACCAGAAAGCAGATCAGTCTATATGAAATGAGGGAAAGAATTGAAAAGTTATTATTGAAGTTACTACAGAGTGCAGTTAATTTTTTAAAAGAATTCAGTGTTGATTTAATTAGAAGTTCAAAGTTTAAAAACTTTAAAAGTCTCCTTTTAGGGGGAAAAAAATGGTGTTTTGATACTATGACAACTTTAAATATAAAACATCTAAAAATTCTGGGTGAAATGTAAAAATCATCTATTTAAATATATCAATAACCTGCCGAGAATGTAATGGAAATAGGCAGAGTAATAAATTTTTCTTTATAAATGTTTCTGAATAATGATATTACTAAGTAAAGGTTTACTTTTCTTATTAACCAGAAGTACTGAGATTGGCAGACCATAGCCAATATAGCAGCACTGTCAGTATCCCTGAAACCTTTTGCTTTTCTGGCACATCATTTTTATTTTAGGTCTTTTATCCTCATACTGACACCTCATGGATTCTTGATCACTGTTCCACCTACAACCTCATGTTTGCATTTCAGGACAGTTGAAAAATAATGTTGCAGCAAAAGAAAAACTGGGACCTGTATGACAGATGAAAAACATCTTAGAAACATTCAATAGATTCTGATCATATCTCCTCAGCCAGAACATATAGCCATCTCTAGCCATTTCTAGTTATCAAAGGAGGCTTGGAAATATACTTTTGGACGTTATACATGTTGCCATTGAAACAAATCAGGCTTCTATTAGTAAGAGAAGCATGGCAATTGGGTATTAGATATATTAGATAGAAAACTAATAATGTCTGCCACAGCATGGCTGTGGAAAAGTGGGAATACTCGTACCCCATTGCTGAGAGTATACGGTGCAATAACTTTAAAGAATAATTTACTAATAGCTGCAAATGTTGAGGGGGAAATGAATAAACTAAGGCTACTGATATCAACATGGACAAATTACGAAAACAATTTTTAAACAACAAAAAATTCAAGTTGCAAAACAATATGTATAGTATAATGACTTTTGTGTATAAACCTTAATATACTATCTTGAGAATTATTTTCACCAAGAAAAGACTTTAAAGTGTTTCACTGGGATTCTAGAACATTTTCCTAGATATCACTATTTTAACATTTATTCCAGAAATTATATTATATAAACATTGAAGCAGATCTCATTTTTTGAAAAACCAACATTGTTTCAGTAACACATCTTTTTTTATCGTAATGAAGTAGGATGGCTTAATGGCAAGAACATGGTTTTGGGGGCCAACAGACTAAGCTAGAAATCACTGCTCTGAAACCTAGGAACTCTGTATCCTTAATCCAGTTGCTATAACTCTCTACCATTTTCTCCTTCTGTAAAAGTACAGCAAGAATTCCTAACCTCCAGTATCGTTGTAAGGATTAGAGACAACAGTAGGTCAAACTTAGGTCTGGTCCTTATTAAGTGGATAATAAGTTGTTGCTCTGGTGCATAAATTAGTTTCTCAATTTCTGTGCCCTGAATGAGTTCATACACAAACTGTGGTATCACTTGAAATTGCTATCAGAAACCCTAAAATTGTTTGGCCAAGTTTCCTGCATTATCACTACTATTAAGTGCTAAACTATCCTTTTCAGTGACACATCCAGGACAAAATAAAAGAGAGTGGAAACTGAGCAGTTTCTTGAGTAAGTTTAAATCCAAGGGGCCATGATTTTTAAGGCATTCTAACATTTTTAAAAATGTATTTTTTTTAAATAGAGAAAATACTACTACAAGTGTTTAAATGTTTGGTATAGCTCTTATCTTATATATTTAGTTTCTGTTCTTGAAATTATAAGATGTTTTGTTAATGTAAGACTCTTACCAAATTACAGAAAAAAGAACGTCCTTTATGTACATTATAAACAATGTAATTATAGCTCGTAGCTCTTTTAGAAGATGTTAAAAGGAAAGTTATGTTGAGAGGGAAATTGTTTATTTAAAAAATTCAAACAGAGATGCCAATATAAACACACAAAAATTCAAACAGAGATGCCAAGGGCCACTTGGACCAAGAGTTAATCTGGGATCTTATGTGTTGTGTGATAAAAAACCATATTTCAATCTGAAGCTCTCATTCTTTCCTTAATGTAAGAGCAACATATTGCTTTATGGTTACTTTAGGGGTTATATTTTTTATCAAAATGTTTTATCATGCAGAAAAAAAATTATGGGGCATTATCAGACCCTCTCTGATAATAGAATTTTTAAATTTGATTTCATCTTTCCTAGCTCTAGAAGAAAAAGGACAAAAATTCAATATAGAAACATGTTGATGAATATTTTTCATTAACACGAAAAAAGTTAATAAGTACTTTTCAGTCTTAAAGGAGTGGCAGGGAGAAGTCATTTGAGGGCTGAGGTAAATGAGTGGCAGGACTAAATTCATGATAGTCTAAGGAAGGCTATCTCCTAAAGTGAAGACATGATTGTTTATGGAGTGAAATGGCTGCTTCTTATAAGGTCCTTCTTTTTCACCTCTGAAAGGGTGTCAAAATCTCATGTCACTTATTCCTTTAGGAAGATTAAGTAATATTTTAATATATTATGCATCAATAATGTATTTTAAATTATTTTCAAATGAACTTCTCTTGAACTTGAGACAACGCATCTGATGATGATGGTGGAAAAAGAACGATCCAGAGTCCCAGGGGGTTTTCAGAGTGGGGACATTTCAAAGGAAGGAAGGGGAAGGAAGAAAAAAAAGACAAGAGAGCTGGCAATAGAATTGGCTTACTTTCTAGTAATGTTTGAACTTTCAAAGGAGAAAGAAGACAGATTAGAAAAAGAATGTTAAAGGCTTCAAGAATGTAGGGGCCTCTCCGACTGTGTGCCATTTTGGGCCCACACACTAAAGACTCAAAACCAAATATTAAGGGAAAGAAAAATGGTTATATTCTTTGGGAAGGCTATATAGATGCAAAAGCCTTCTGTATTAGTCACAATTCTCCAGAGAAATATAATCAATAGAATATATCCTATAGTATATATATATATACACACATATTTATAAATTTATATATATACACATATATATATAAAATAAGATTTATTAAAAGTCATTAGCTCATGTGATTATGGAGGCTGAGAAGTCCCATCATCTGCCATCTGTAAGCTGGAGACCAGGAAAGTCAATGATGTAAATTCTAGTCCAAGACTAAAAGTTGGAGAACCAGGAATGACAATGGTATAAGTCCTAATTCAAGGACAAGAGAAGACCAATGACAGCTCATGCAGTGAGGTAGAAAACCTAAATTCTCCCTTCCTTCAACTTTTGTTCTATCCATACCCTCAGTGGATCGGATGATACCTACCAACATTGGGGAGGGCAAACTGCTTTAATTCAGTACGCCAATTCAAGTAATGTTTAATCTGGGCATCCCATGGCCCAGTTAAGTTGACACAAAAAAATTAACCATCGCATTCTCTATCTTCTAATTAGTCTTGTGTAGCATGAGCCTCCTACTGCAGCTCTGAAACTTGGGGCTGTATTTCTCAACAGAGGAATATTTAGAATGTCTGGTGCAAAAAATTTTTAAAAAAGGAAAAGGAAAAGAATGACTCTTGGAAAGGTAGAAAAGCTTAGAGGCAGGCAAAAGGGAATAAATCATTGTTTAGTTAACATATTAGGAAAATAATAAAAGAAAAATAATTTTTTAAACTGGCAGTTTAAAAAATTAATTGTTCTCTTTCTTCATATGCTTTTATTCAAACATTTTAGTAGAAGAATTATTCAAAATTGGAAAGATATTGAGCCTCATACATAGAACTTAGAGTTGTTTTTCCCTTTTTTAGTAAAAATAAAACATAGACATTATAAACAACCAAGATGTGAATACAATTGCCCTATATACATTTATTCCAAATATAAACCTCGTCTGGTTACCATTTTTTTCCTGTCTTGATGGGATATGCTCCATTTATTCTACTTTCCATTTCTGTTCAGAATGGACATGGGGTGTTCATTCTAAATATCAAACTGTGCATCATAAGTCCTCTCTTTATATTATTATTATTATTATTAATGAACTGTATATTATAAGCCCTGACTTTACAGTCCCAGGATGGGAGGAAGTTCTGACAACCTGAATGCTGCTATTCGGTTTCCCTGGAGGGAAAATATGCCAAGGGTATTTAACCACAAAAAGAGCAGAAGTCTTCCAAGAACTACAGGAGGAAGTCTTCCAAGAACTTCAAGTTTCCTCTCTCAACTCTCTTTAAAGCAGCTGTAGTCAAGAAGTATTTTCAAAAGGTTTTGGAGTGACGTATTGAGTTTTTTTCAGCAATTCTAAATCAGAAGGTCCTGATTTACTAAAGCAATATAAAACATAATGTTAGTTAAACTTTTTGGTCAAACATTTCCAGAACCTATTTAGTAATTCAAATATCACCAAATGAAGAAAAAAAAAGTCTATTTTTTTTGGCATGTAAACTTTTTTTGCATTAATCTAAATAGAGATTCTTTCCTAGAACCCAGACCTGTGTATCCAGAGCTGGAAGTGCTACTGTATACTGGAAGTTTGAAGCCAGCAGACTGAGATTCATATCCCTTCTCTATACATATTGACTGAACACGGGTAAGTTATTTCAAGTCTCAGATACTCACTTTCCCATATGTAAAGTGAAGGTGGTAGAACCTACTTGATAAGGTTCTCACACACATAAAATAACCCACATATCAAGTTGTAGTACAGGGCTTAGCACATAGATACCACTCATCAAGTGGGTTTGTTGTTGTTGTTGTTAATCAGTTTGAATTGCCTTAAATATTTTGTACTCTGTAATACATGAAACGATGGATGAAGTTATGTTTCACATTATTTATGTACTCAAATTTTTCAATTTTACATGATTAACTAAAATCTGTGATATGATCGAAAAAGTAAAAATGCCTATTTTTAAAATAACAACAAAATAAAAAGAACTAAAGTTTGAGAATCATACCAGGCAATATATATGAAGCATTCACTCAGTGATAGGTCTGATTTATGTTTAGGAGCTAGAAAGATGACTAAGAAATTATTAATCTATGCATAATTTGATGAAAGATATTTGGATTATGAATTGTATGGGATTCAATGGTACCTGTGGTCCTCTATTATCAGGCCCATATCCGTCTCTCTAGTTTTACCAATTCCTCAGTACTCTTGCCTCACCCTTAACTCCAGAACACAAAAAGCTTGCTCTCTGCTATTTCTTTCATGAGTTCCTTTGCTCGAGCTATTTTCTAAGTCTGGTTTCCACGTAGATATCCTTGACTATTCAACCCATGCATCATGACCTCCTCAATTTACCTTCCCTTCTCCTCCTCTCCCATCTCACAACCGCCCACTAAAATGGGTTATTTGCCACTCCTTGGGGTTCACGTAATACTTTGGCATATTCCTGTCACTGTAATTCCACATTGTTTGACAATTGTAAATTCTTTAGATTGAAACTTATTCATCTCTGAATTTCTTCTTCCCTAATTTCTTCTTCCCTAAACTCAAAAAAGAATAGTGGGATAAATAAATGGATGAATGACCTCATATTAGAAAATGATTTAATAATAGCTGCTATACACTGAATGTGTTCCCCCCCAAAATTTTATGTTAAAATTTAATACCCAGTGTGAGGGTATTTGGAGTTAGGACCTCTGGGAAGTTATTAGGTCATGAGGACAGATGGCTTCTGAGTTGGATTAGCCCCATTATAATAGAGGTCCCAGAGAGATCCTTCATCCCTTCTGCCATATGTGAATATGGTGAAAAGACAGCCATCCAGGAACCAAAAAGCAGATCCTCACCCGACACTGCATCTGCTGGCATCTTGATCTTGGACTTCTCAACTTCCAAAATGCTGAGCAATGAATTTCTGTCATTTATAAGCCACTTGGTGTATGGCATTTTGTTATAGTAGCCTGAACTAAAACAGTAGCATTAGGGACAAAAACAAAGTCCCTGATTGTAGGATAAGATCAGCACTCGTCAGATTACCAAGGATTGCAATTCCTGGGACAGTTCTGGACACTGCTAATGTATTATCTTGTTTTTCAAATGAAAAGATTTAGGAATAAAATGTGTAATTCTATCTTGAGTCAAGAATCTGGCTTGAAATACACTCCACATCTCTAATTACCTCCCTTAGGTTTCTGTGACACTACTGTGCACCCCCTTCCAAAATAAAGATCTAGTAAAACTTCTTTGGCATCCTTATTCAGTGGCAGGAAACTGTGACATGATACCTTGAAATAAACAAATCTAAGCACATCAGGTTTAGGCTGAGTTTGGATGAGTAACAGAAAACCAGATTTCCTCAGACATTGTTCTTTGACCTTGCAGGTTACCTCAAGTTTGAGGATACATATGTTTAGAGATTCGACAGGACTATTTATGAATTCATATGATTTTATTGATTACATGATGGAAAAAAATTGGAGTTGATTTTATATTGTCATTGTCATTAATGAGGTTGAAAGTTTTTGTTTGATTTCTATTCATGCTTTTTGAAAGCTTGAAAATTGCAGACTGAAGCAATTCAAATTTATGCAGTTTGACAATGAGTTAATTACCAGAACTAAGCAAAACTGAATTTTGAGAAAACAATTCTGGCATTTTTGAATACTTATATGTTATGAATGTACTTATCCATAAGCATATGCAAGCTATCTGTCAACTAGGTGGCTCATTTTGAAGACATGTCCACTTAACAGAAAATATTATATTTCAAAGAGCTCTACGAAGCATAGAGAAAAGACTACAAGTACTTTGCCCTTTACCCCTGAAATGTATGCAGAACCCCAAACTAGAGTTGAACTCATAATAACTGAACTCCCAGGCACTATACTTGTTAAAATAGATACAGACACTAATCCAAACAGGCAGGGTGGTCTCTTCTCAAATATTCACATTCCACACACTGTCACAGACATACTCAAATCAGAGCAAGGCTTAACACAGAAACAGAGGTGACAATCACCTCCACAGTGTGATTTCAAACATGTTCGGGTTGCCCACAAAATACAAGTCCTTTTACCAGCTAAAATTTCCCAGTTTGAGATATACTTTGTATCTTAACATTTTGAATACTATTAAAAGGGAAATTCTCTGATACATATAAATGAATAATGAGAGAGGGTGAGAGAGCTTTAAAGTTATATTTCTCTTTGTATAAACAAATGCATCAGATGTTTTTCTGAAATTGGTTATAAGAGAGAGAAAGATGAGATATCAAAAAGAGAAGGTAGCACCTCTATAGTTAGAGAATGGATTAAAAAAAAGAATGAGAGCATCAAAAGCAAACTTCCAACTTTGATATCTGCCTAGTATTGGACATGAAGTCTACAATTTATAAGGAAAAAGATATCGAAAGCAGGAGTAGGGGTGGAGGGGGTGATGTTCTTGTTCCTCACCCGGTCTCTTTAATGAGTCACATTTTGCATCTGAAAGTTTACTTATTTGTTTTCAAATTCTCAATATGTTACAAAAAGTGAGCCAGGAATCATTTGGTTACAAGAAACATACATTTGCTTAAACTATGCAAATTAGCAAGTTTATTAAAAAGATACTAGAGAATTTCAAGGAAATAAAGTGCTTGCAGTATACCTGGGTTTCAGTTGGTCCACAAGTCATTAGGCAGCCACTTAGCCTCTTTGTCTTCGTAGCCACATCCCATGTTTGCTTCTCTCTGTATGTCCACTTTGTTTTTAATGTTTTCTCAGAAAGATTCTTTAGTTTTGACTCTTTAATAAATGCATCTTTTTTTTTTTTTTGGTTGTGGCATAAACTTAAAGCATTGGATTCTAGGTAATTGTCCAGTTTAATATCCATAACAAACTGACTCAATATGTTAACTCCTAGTTCCTGGAAGAGAGATATAGAGATACAGATAGAGATGACAGAGATGGAGAACAGAGAGAAAGAGAAAGAAGAGAGAGGTAAAGAAAGAAAGAAAGAAGAGGGAGTGGGGAGGTAAGAAAGAGAAAGGAGAGAGAGGGAAGGAGGGAGAGAGAGAGAGAGAGAGAGAGAGAGAGAGAGAGAGATTGGTTTCTCCTTGAATGAGGTTTCCACCTCAGGTCTTACAACTGGTCAGCAGAGTTCCCTGATGAAATTAGCATACCAGGGCTAAGCAGACATTTAATGGGAGATAAACTATCTTAGAGCAGTGTGTAAAAATGGAGACACTGACTAGGCATTTCTAATAAGTTAATATTGCAGAGGTAGATAAATAAACAAAAAGAGATTAATAAAACTGTAAATTAGCTCCATTCAGTTTTCTCATCCCTTTGGCAGATGACTTTTGAGTTCTGAACCCTCCAAATAAAATGTACATGACCCTAGTAGCAGTAACGGAGTGAATGATTCCAAAGGTAAGTCCCAAAATGTGCAGGGCAAATATTTTTCAAAACAGAAGTTTTATACTTACACCCAGTTTAGGTATAAAACTTTGTTTCTTTGACATATATCAGTGGAATGGTTACATGGTACTTTGCCAATAAGTGAAGAACAAAAAAGCATGAAAAATAAATCAATTCTAAAAATTAGGCCCTTCCAAATAATTTTAGAAAATAAAACATTTTGGAATACCCAAGGCAGAGATTGAATAGGAGACAGGAGAAATGTGCAGAAGTACCTAGGCTTACAAATAAAATATTTTTTATATATTGTGGAAATTGTCCCAGAGTCTTTCTAGTACCAAGAGAATGGGAAGTTCTCTTTATGATTTCTTCTCCTCCCTTCTGTATTATGCAGTCACCAGCAACTCAAACCTAAAAATCAGGCTCCAATAATGTACTATTAGTTCAACTTCATTGTTAATGAGGACTTTCTGCCCAACCTTGTGACCCTTATCTACTTATCTTGCATAACAAAATATGTTTTAGGGTCCAACTCTTCAAACTTACAAACTTCAACAACTATTTCTAAACTGTGAGCTGTTCCTATCTCATAGAAACTTTAAGAGACTTCCACTTAAGCAATTCACGAATAAACAAATGTTGCTGATCTCTGTGCTCATGGCTAGTGAACTATGTCTGTTCTCATGAGTTTAGCTATGTGCCTAGCAAGAATCAAGGTTTTATTCCTAGCAAGAGCCAAGCTTCTTTTATGCCAGTTGCACTTGTTTTTGTAATTATATAATTAAATTAAATATTATATGGACTGATGATATGTGAGTGGGAAAAGAAAACAATGTGTTATTTCTATGGTAACTAAGTTGAATAACTTTGGAAAGGCTAAATAAATGTGGGTTGCTAAAAATTTCACTGTAATTAGAAGTTATTCACACCTGTCATTCGTTCAACATTCAAAGAATATATTTTGAGTACTTTCTATGTGCCAGACTTTACTCCAGACATTTAAAATACAAAGATGAATAAGCAATGTTTCTCCTCTCAATTTGCTTATAGTCCTCTGTGTGAGACAGAGACAGGTGGCTAAATATTCTTTTATTGTCCTTCTGTAGGTACAGGTCCCCTTTTATGAGGGACAAACAATATAATCTTAAGAGTTGGGGAAGACTTCCTGGACAAGGTTACATCTGAGCAGAAACCTGAAGGACATGAAGATTTATCCAGAGTTTTCAGAGGAGAAAGAGAAGTGAATTTCAGCTAGAGGAAATAACATAGGCAGATGGCCAGGATTGGGGGGGATGGGGGAGGGGAGTGAACCTAGCATATTGTGGGAATTGAAATAAAAGGACAGAAAAATAATTGATGTAGTTTTAGAAATAATGAAGAGACTCATGACTCATATCTTATGTAAGGAGTTTGTGCTTAATCTTGAGAAAAGTGATGAGTTATTGAAAGGATTTCAGAGAAGTAAATTAATTAGAATAACAATTTTGAGAGATTACACCAACTATACCAACTTTGAAAAGAATGAACTGGAAGGAAACTTGAGTAAGATCAGTTAGAAATCAGTTGTAAATAGTTCAATGGAGAACTAATGGTAACTTAAACTAGAATAACATTACCAAAACTGACAAAAAAAGACATAAAACCTCAATAGACACATAACCAGAAGTAACTGATAAAATTGAAAAAGAAATGTGTGCTCCCAAATAGTCCAAAGTACAAACGGTTTCATGGGAATGTTATTTGAAAAATTCCTATGCTGGTGAAACTATTTTATAAGCATTAAAAAAAGAAAAAAGAAAAAAGAAAAATTCCAGTTGCTTTTATGAAGTTAGTATAACACTTATAATACTATATATGACAATTACACCAAATGAACCGAAGCAAATAAGTAATAATCAAAAAATCTCTTATTAATCTTTATTAATATATTTACAAAAACTAATAAGTTACAAGGCAATTAAATGAAAATTTAACTTAAAAACAATCACGGCCTAGTGAGACTTACTCTTGGAATGAATGGGTAGTTCACATAATTTATCACATTAATAGGTAAAAAAATAAAAACCACATGAGCATCTCAAGATACAATTATAGAGCCTATTAATATCATTCTAATTGTGTTCCTATTTTTAAAAAACTCTTCTTAGTAAACTAAGCACAAAAGTTTACTTCTTAAAATAAAAAAGGTTTCAATTATCATCAAAAATTATATGTAGACTTAACATTTATTAAGCGCTTAGTATACGCTCTATACGTTTTCCTTCATATAAAAGTAATCTCAATTTGTAATACCACTTCATGTTCTTACGGTAATTAACATCCTTCTCCCCTTACTTATTCCTACATTGACACCTTGACCTTATTTTCCTATTATTCTAGCTTCATTTTTATGTTTATTAAATTAAATGTAACTTTTTCAGAAATTACTTGTCCCCCCAATCTAAATTAGGGCTCATATATTTTTCTCTCATGACCCTTATCACAAATTATAATTATGAGACCATGCATTTATAACCTTTTAAAATTTTTGTCTCTCCACTAGACATTATATGACATCAAAAACATATAATGGTGTTTCATCATTTACTAGGATTCATTTATTCTATAAGTGTTTATTGAGTATCTCTCATGTGTAGTTATTTCGTTAGGTACAGGTTATTATTCCACCACAATAATAACCTGTACCTAACGAAATAACTACACATGAGAGATACTCAATAAACACTTATAGAATAAATGAATCCTAGTAAATGATGAAACACCAGAGACATTCTCATTAATAATATTGTTATTCATTATTATTCTGAAGTTGTAGTCACTAAATAAAGGGGAAATAATGAGAAATATGTTTTAGAAAAGAGGGATTATTTATAGAGGTATTTTTCTTTTTAATCTGAATGACTTCAGATAATTTTATCATGGCATGGAAATTAATACATAAAATTAAAATGGATTTATTTTTTGTTGGCAATAACTAGTTAGAAAAATGTTATTTAAAAAATTCCTAATAGAAATAAAAATATGAAAAACCTAAGAAAAATAACAAGAAATATGGAAATGTATATATGTTAAGAAGAAGGAGGAGGAAAGGAAAAAGATCATAGCCTTTCTGAGATCTTCAACTTTACTCATGCCCTTGACTGTTATCAACATCCAGCATGCTTTGTTGGTCAATAATCACACATTCTCCAGAGTTATTTTCAGCTGCTCCAGAATTCTTAATCTCTCACTTTTTTCTCAGAAGCTGAGCTGAGCTTGACTGCTATTTCACAGAGAAAATAAAGCCATCAGATAGGAACTCCTTTAAATTTCTATAATCTACAAATAAATGGAGCTGCTTCTAAATCTCCCTTCCTTCCTATTACAAAAATGTCTTTCCTTCTGACAAAACGTAATCAGCCTGTCTGTGCAATAGTTTTGGAGAACCTCACTGTATTGATTTTCTTCTTCCTTGATTCTATATCTTCCTCCAGCTATCATCCTTTTTCTTGTCTTCACAACAAACTTTTTAAAAAGATAGTCTACATATACTGTCTCTATTTCCTTGACTTTTATACACTTCTTATCTGTTTCCTTGTTTCTTTACTAAGAAGCCACAAAACTGCTTTTTTTAAGGCCATTGAGAACTTTGTTGAAACTAAAATTTTAAAATATCTTTTTAGTCCTTATTTTACTTGGCTTCTCAGTAGATTTAATACCATTATCCATTTCCTTCTACTTGAAACTCTTAGTTTGGCTTGAATGATTCCAAGTTCTCCTGGCTTTCCTCTTACCTGTATACTTCTTTCTCTCCTCACCTTTAAATGTAGTTGTTTCTCAACAGCAGAGTCCTTATCTT
>NW_006439717.1:5435620-5468055 GCF_000325575.1 Pteropus alecto
TCTTTCCAGGTGAACTTACCAATTCCAATTTCAGTTACTATCTATACTGCCAGCTGCTTACACGTCTACATATTTCTAACCCAGATCAATTTACCGAACTTTAATTCTGAATATCCAGCTTCCTCCTGGTATTTCCTTTTTGATTACTCTACATATACCCAAACTTAACAAAAGTAAAATTTATAGCATCTTCTTCTTCATGTAATCAGTTTCTTATGTTCTTTATCTGAGAATGGTCTCTCCACCCACTTTGTCACTTCAGTTTAGTCATTGACTTTGGCTCTTTCACATTCTTTACCCTCACAACCAAACATCACCAAGTTCTATTAACTCTACCTTAAACATCTTCCAAATGTGGCTTTTCCATGTCATGGTATTATTCTTTCATAGAGTTCTATAACTATCTTATAAATGGTTACCAAGACTCACTTTTGCCACTCAATGTCCATTCTTCCCTTCTTCATTCATAATAAAATGATGATTTTATTCTGGATTGCAAAGTACTCAGCTAAGCGATAACATGTCCCAGCCTACTTTGGCATTAAGATTGGCCATACATTCTGGCCAGAAATATATAAGTGGAAGTGTTAAATGGAAATGCTTGATAGGTCTTCAATGAAAACTATTTAAAGATCGCTGACACACAGGGGAGAAAAACTTTTGGTGCTTGCTCCCTTCTCTTTTGTGCTGTATGGATGCAGCCACCTGGGACTATGAACTGATCTCAAGGATGAAAGGCATGAGCTAAGATGATAGAGTAAGAATATAGAAGGAATCTGGATGATAAAATTATTTCAGCTTCTGAAACACTTACCTCCTGACTCCTTTTACATGGGAGAAATAAATTTAGTTTTGTGCAAGCCATTAATGTTTTGGGTGTTCTCTACATGCAGCAAATTCTGATACAACATATTAGATTAAACTGCATAATCATAGGTGTGTATATATTTATTTATATGTTCAGGCATCAGCTGTCAATTGCATACTCTCTAATTGTGACATAAGAGAAGACGGATACTAACATCATCAGTATTTGTAAGCAAACAATGTTATTTGGTGCCCTCTATCTTCAGTCAAAAAGTACTATTAATGAGAATATAAATTAGTGTAGCCACTTTTGAAAACAATATGGAGGTTTCTCAAAAATTAAAAATAAAATTACCATATGATTCAGCAATTTAACTTCTGGGTATTTTTCTGAAAGAAATAAAAAACACTAAAAAGATGTATGCACTCCCGTGTTCAAAGCAGCATTATTTACAATAGCCAAAATATGGAAACAACCTAAGTGCCCATCAATAACCGAATAGATAAAATGTGATCTATATATACATTTACGTATATGTGAGAATATTATATATATGTAAACAGAAATATGCATATATACATATGAGAATATTATTCAGTCAGAAAAAAGAATGAAATCTTGCCATTTTCAACAACATGGTTGGAACTTAAGGGTATTACATTAAGTGAAATAAGTTTAGACAGGGAAAGACAAATACCATTTGATCTTGTTTATATGTGAAATCTAAAAAACAAAACAAAACAACAAGCTCATCGATACAGAGAACAGATTGGGGATTGCCAGAGCCTGGGGGTGGGGGTGAATGTAATGGGTGAAGGGGGTCAAAAGTTACAAACTTCCAATTAATAAGTCGGGGGGGATGTAATGTATAGCATGGTGTGTACAGTTAATAATATGTATTGCATATTTGATAGTTGCTAAGAGAGTAAATTTTAAAACTCTTAGCATAAGAAAAATATTATAACTGTGTACAGTGACAGATGTCAACTAGACTTATTGTGGTGATTCTTTCACTATATACAAATATCAAATTAATAAATTATATACATGAAACCAATATAATATGTTGATTATACTTTAATATAAAAATAATTAAAAGCTAAAAATGTTTTAAAAGAACTTGTAGATCTAGCCTTGAGTGTAACTTGGTTGATTCAATCAAGTTCTTCCTTAGAACTATACAGTTTTATAATGGAAAATGATGTGTGCTAGTGTCTAAACTCTCCTATTTGACAGAAGAAACTGAAGCCAAGAGAACTCCACAGGATGAATTGCTGGCACCACAGCATAGTGATTAAACACATAGACTTTGGAGTCAGACCACTTGGACTAGAATCCTGGTTTCCTATTTGCCAGCTCTGTGACTTTAGGCAAGTGATTTAACCTTACTGTACTAGCTTTCATAGATTGTGAGAACTGAATGAGTTATCACATGGCAGGTACTTAAAATAGTGCCGAGCACAAGTGAGCACACCACAAGTATTGATTAGAACTTATACTCAAATCTCTTATCTCCAATCCAGTGCTCTTTCTACTCCTACCATGCTGCCTCCCAGAGCACTAGTTAGGACTAGAAAGCTGAGAGAACAAGAATCGAGATGGTTAAGTTTCAGTGGATACAAAGAAAGAAAGATAACCTTGGAGGCAAGAGCACTACCTCAAAAGGAAGGTCCAGGTTTAGTGCACATGACAAGAGTTCAAGATGGCCAAGGAGCAATACAGCTACTAGAAAGTAGGCACTGAAAGAGATATGGAAGGAAATGGCTGACAAATTCCTTCTATTTGAAAAACTGCCAAGGGATTGTCATATTTGGATCATAACAAAAAAGTAGTAGCTTTGTGTTTTTTTTTGTTTTTTGTTGTTTTTTTTTTTTTTTAATAAAAATCAGGAGATAATAGAAGATTATATCATGCCTTTAATTCAAATTCAAAAGGATATAGAATTTTCCTCTCAGGATTCTAAAAACAGTTTGCAGAACACCATTAAGAAGCCAAAATATCAATGTGGAGAAAGGACAGAAAAGGCTAATACTTTGAGAAGCCAAATATATTCAGGATTTAGGCATGCAAATTGCCTGTGAGATCTAGATTCTTCATTTCATCCTGTCCACAAACGTCCCTTGAGAAGTATATAAATAGGACTTTTATATCATTAAGGGTTAGTTTAAAGATTTAGAGCTATACCTAATCCATTTCCACATAATAGCTTTGAGGTGTATTTCTCTGGTTTTTGTTAGGAATTTGAAACACTGAATGAGATTAGTATGAGCCAGGATCAGACCAAGGATGACAATGCTGTGTTATTGTAGAATGTTAATGCTTAGGAGATTCTATTATGCTTCTGTCACTCAAAAGAAGCTGAAGCACCAAGTGCTTTCACATGTGGATTATCTATCCATCATCACAGATAAAAGAATGTTGGTGCTGTTGCTTTCACTAAACCTTTCACATCAAGGATTTTCTATCATTTTCTGTAGATAAGCAAGGCACACATGAAAAAAATCAGAATGCTGACATAGGAAAATTAATAGCCCTTTTCTAAACGGAGTTTAAAATATGAATAGATGTACAAGTAACAATAAAATAAAATAGAACATAGTGAGGTGTTTTTTTTTAATCAGAGGGAATAATATTTCTTTTAGTTTATGAGATGCCATGAACTTGTTCAAAGTAACAATTAATAAAATAAAATAGAACATATTGATTTTTTTTAATTAGAGGGGAAAACATTTCCTTTAGTCTATGAGATGCCATGAACTTGTTCAAAGGCAGCCTTGAAATCTTAAGAAAAGTATTGATTATTTTTCTACCTAGAGGTCCAACATTAAGACTATGTATGACCTTGTCTACATATACAAATGGACAATAGATCCATTCAGGGATTGTTCTTATAGTTACTTTACGTTTAAAAAAGAAAGAATTTTCTGAAAAATAATTTTTATTCAAGATAGACTGCTCACATTACCCTGCAATTCTATGACTCCATTTGCCATTCTATCATTAACTCAGGAAATGCATGATTAAAAAGGCCAAATGGCAACATAAATGACAAACAGTAAAGTTAGCAAGGAATCCTTATTAATAAGACTAATAACAACAATAATAACTGTCATCTAATGTGCTAGATTCCTTACAAGGATCACTACATTTAATTCAACAATTTTATGTCATCAATATTATTATCCAGTTTAACAGATGAGGTAACTGAGTCTCAGAGAGGGCCCGTAACTAATGCACAATCAATCAGCTAATAATTAGGTGGGTCCAGGATTTGAACACAGATCTGTTCAAAGTTCCTTGGGACAATTCTGCTATGTTTTCATTTGTCATGCCACCTTCTCCCTTTTTTTTTTTTTAATTTCAAAGATAACAGATGATTATGACTCCGAAGTCTAATATCAACTACTTTCTCTTTATATTCTGGCCTAGAAGAGTTTAATATAGTACTCCCAACTTCGGAAGGTCACCCAGGCTCACAAATTGAGAATCAATGGGCACATGTGTGGGCACACTGTTCCAGGCTCTGTATTATACTATCATACTCAGTCTTCACCCAGCTCTATTATAATGACATTATTTTCCCTATTTTGCAGATTCAAAAGCTGAACCTCTCAGTTAAAGAACTTGCTCAAAGCTGCACACATAGTAATCATATATTTAGCATTTAATATAGTGCCTAGAATATGTGTTCAATAAATATTTGCTAATGGATAAATGAATAAAAGTCATATTACATCTGAAATATTTAACCCAGATCTTCTGACTTAAAATCTCTGGTTCTTTCCTTATATCTCACTAATTCAGGCCAGGGATAAATTGAGTAAGTATTGTGTATTAATAAAAATTTAAACGTTTATTTCTCTGATTACCCTTTTTTATATTTCTCATTACAACTATTTTGTCAGATCTCTCCAGAAAAGAATGTATAGGCATAACGCACTTTATTGCACCTCACAGATATTGCATTTTTCATAAATTGTTTTATGGCAACCCTGTGTTGAGCAAGTATATCAGCACCATTTTTCCAGGAGCATTTGCTCATTTCATGTCTCTGTGTCACATTTTGGTAATTCTCACAACATTTAAAACTTTTCATTATTATTACCTTGCAAAGTGATCTGTGATTAGCATCTTTGATGTTACTACTATAATTACTTTAGGGTGTCATGAATCACACCTATATAAGATGGAAAATTTAATCAGTAAATGGGTATGTTTTGACTACTCTACTGTTCCCTCTTCTCTCTCCTTGTCATTGGGCTTCCCTATTCCCCAAGTTACTACAATATTGAAATTAGGCCCATTAATAACACTACAATGGCCCCTATGTTTTTAAGTGAAAGGAAGAATCACACATCTCTCATTTTAAATCAAGCAATATAAGTGATTAAACTTAGTGAGGAAGGCATGTTGAAAACCAAAATAGGCTAAAATCTAGGCTTCTTGTGCCAAACAGTTAGCCAAATTGTGAATGCAAATGAAAAGTTCTTGAAGGATAATAAAAGTGCTCCTCCAGTAAATGATAAGAAAGTGAAACAGAGATATTGCTGATAGGGAGAAAGTTTCAGTGGTCTGGATAGATCAAACCACATGCAACATTTTCTCAAGCCAAAACCTAATCCAGAGCAAGGCCCTAACTCTCTTCAGTTCTAAGAAGGCTGAGAGAGATGAGGAAGCTACAGAAGAAAAGTTTGAAGTTAGCAAGGGTTGGTTCATGAGGTTCATAGAAAGAAGCCATCTCCATAATATAAAAGTGTGAGGTGAAGCAGCAAGTGCTAATTTAGAAGCTGCAAGAGGTTATCCAGAAGATCTAGCTAAAATAATTAATGAAGGTGGCTACACTAAACAACAGATTTTCAGTGTGAACTAAACAGCCTTCTATTGGCAGAAGATGTCATTTAGAACTTTTATAGATAGAGAGAAGTCAATGCCTGGCTTCAAAGCTTTAAAGGACAGGCCGACTCTCTTGTTATGGGTTAATGTGGCGGGTGACTTTTAGTTGAAACCGATGCTCATTTACCATTCTAAAAATCTTAGGGCCCTTAAGAATTATGGTCAATCTACTTTGCCTCTGCTCTATAAAAGGAACAACAAAACCTGGATGACAGCACATCTGTTTATAGCATGGTTTACTGAAATTTCTGCAACCTACTGCTCAGAAAAAAGACTGCTTTCAAAATATTACTACTCATTGACCATGCACCTGGTCACCCAAGAGCTCTGATGGAGATGTACAATGAGATTCATGTTGTTTTCATGCCTGCTAACACAACATCCATTCTGTAGCCCATGGATCAAGATGTAAATTTGACTTTCAAGTCTTATTAAGAAATACATTTTTAAGGATATAATTGCCATAGATAGCAATTCCTCTGATGAATCTGATCAAAGCAAACTGAAAATCTTCTGGAAAAGATTCACCATTCTAAATGTCATTTGTGATTCATGGGAACTAGTCAAAATAACATTAGCAGGAGTTTGGAAGAAAATGTTTCTAACCCTCTTGGATGACTTTGAGGGGTTTAAGACTTCAGTGGAGGAGGTAACTGCAGATATGGCAGAAACATCAAGAGAACAAGAATTAGAAGTGGAGTTTGAAAATGTGACTGAATGGCTACATTCTCATGGTAAAATTTTAACAGATGAGAAATTGCTTTTTATAGATGAGCAAAGAAAGTGGTTTCTTGAGATAGAATCTACTCCTAGTGAAGATACTATAAAGACTGCTGAAATAAAAACAAAGGATTTAGCATATTACATAAATTTAGGTAAAGCAGCATCCAGGTTTGAGAAGACTGATTTCAATTTTAAAGGAGATTTACTCTGCATAAAATGCTATCAAACAGAATCACATACTACAGAGAAATTATTTGTAAAGGGAAGAGTCAATAGATGCAACAAACTATTGTTGTTTTTTTTTTAAGAAATTCCCACAGCCACCCAAACTTTCAGCAACCACTACCCTGATCAGTCAGCAGGCATCAACATCAAAGCAAGACCCTCCACCAGCAAAAATAATATAGTTCTCTGAAGGCTCAGATGATGCTTAGCATTTTTAGCAATAAAGTATTTTTTAATTAAGATATGTATAGTAATTGTTCTTAGACATAATGCTATTTCACACTAATAGAATACAGTATAATGTAAACATAACTTTTATACACTCTGGGAATCCAGAAAATTCATATGACTTGTTTTATTGAGATTTTCACTTTATTGTGGTGGTCTGGAACAAAATCTGCAATATCTTCAAGGTATGCCTGTATATATTATGTATACACATGTATACATGAAAAGGCTTGAGCTTAGTCTGTTATGTATTCCCACAGAAATACTGGACAATTATCAAAAACTTTCTAGATTTGTGAAACAGATGTGAGTTAATCCATGGAAGCTTCATGACCTAAATAGATCACTAAAATTCTTGGACAAAAAGTAAAAAATTACAAACACAAAATTCAAATGACTACTTGGCATCTCTCTTCTCCATAAAGATTATACTTAAAGTTAATAACTAAATAATTGTGCAGCGATTGTTGTTATAGATTGAAGAAGAACTGCAATGAGGAATATATGTGTAATTACTGAAAAGACAGAATGTGTCAATTTGTTTAAAACCTTAAAATGTTTCTAACTCTATTAGGAATACCTAAATTGTCATAAAAGTTTGATTTTTGTAATGAAGAATCTAGTAAAAGAAATGACAGAATCTTACCTGTGATAGAAAAAACGTTTTCTGTTTTCCAATTTCTATTGGTTTCATTCTATATTTATTTCTAAAAATACCATGCGAAAAGAATCCTTTCATAAAAACTGTCTAAACTGATTTGCTTTAGAAAAAGAATAATGGAAAAAAGCATGAACTAAAACGTAGTTATGAGAGAAGGCTGGATCCTTGGCATGCCTGATTACAGAAATGCACCACTGGTCAATGAACACGTGTGTACAACACATGGTCTGACAGAGGAAGTGGCCAATGATCCTTCATCTCATGAATTAGCTTTTTGCAAATGATCTAAGGTACACAGAACTCTCATCTTTGTGTAAAACCCTTTTCTTCCCCAAGTTTGTGCACTGGCATCCATATACACATTCTCATGGATTTGAATATACGCATTCTCATTTGAATATACACATTTGAATATACACATTCAAAAAAAACTAAGAGAATGAGAGTCATTGGTAATAGGAAATGAACAGCCAGAGAAATAATGTTTTGTTTTGTTTTTAATGTAGGGAATTATTTCCAAATAATAAGTCTTATTCAATAAGTAAACAACTCACATACTACTTACTACCTATGGAAAGGATGATCCTTATAGAGATTGGATTTTTTTTTTTAACTAGAAAAAGGTACAAACAAGTGTCTATACCTTGCTGTGAATGTTTAGAGTATGGGGGCAACAGGACATTAGGAATAAATAGTTTAGAACAATGAAAACATCCCTTCTTCAGAGTCTTGCCTATTATGACCAATCTTTAGTTTTTATATTTTTAATGATAATTTTTTAGACACATCCTTAAAACTTTATCTTTTAACTGCAGTGAAGTTTTTTCTCTTGCTTTGTACCCAGGGGCTAGAAAAAAAAATAGAAATGAGACAGGAATAAGGGAGTCTTTTATTCTGTGAAAAGACTCCAATCACAGTTAAACTATTTTTTAATTGTAGAAAGTCTTAGAAAGCAGATTTATTTAAATTAGAGAAATGCAAGAAAATTTATAAAAATTTAAGATTAACACTCTAAACATTTTGTACTGATAATTTAGAAGTGGTGTCATTTGAAAGAATCCTATGCCTGATCATAACTGATTACAGAAGCCAACAGCTTATAATGGCTCTGAATTTCTTTGACTGCTCAGTCATATGACTGAGGATTTTAGGTGGAGGGGGGCACTGTTGACAGAGCAATCCAACCTTCACAAATTAGGTATGATTACTGTGGCTCAGAGGACAGAGGAGGTGGGTTTGCACTATATCTGGATTTCAGAAACACTAGAACTGATAGTATGCTCTAAATGGTGCCAAATGGATCTCTAATCAATGTTTTTCTTTACAGTGACATCGCAAGTAGTTATCATTTCCTTCCATTTTAGTTAATGCTCCCTGCTCATGTAATGGAGTCCAGTATTCCTTCATATTCCTGACATTTATGCTTCAAGAAATTGAGTGCACTTGATGGAGTCCTATATTTCTGAGCCAGGTCTCTTCTTGCAAATGATTTTGAACACAGAGGTGTGTCTTTAATAAACAGGCTAGTCTCTTGGAAACAGAATTAAATGTCGTATGAATTAATGATAGATGGAAAAAAATGATTAAATTATACCAAAGAGACAATTGTAAGGTAATTTACATTTGAAAGAATAGCATTTTTGTAAGTATAATACAGATTAGGAATGGCAATTAGATAGTGACCGTAAAGGTTCCCAAACTCAGCATGAGAGTTTGTCCACTCCCAAATGTCAACCTCTATCTCTATATTAATAATCCACAAGTCCACATTCCTGTGACAAATTTTTCTTTCAAGCTATAGATTCTAATTTCTAGCTCTGTAGGACAAGCCTTACACTATTTGACAAAACTAAAGTCATGATTTATTTTTATTCACTTCTCATCTTCCTCTATTTGTTATAATTGTATTCAGTCTTCTAAACTAGAAAAGAAGAGGTTAACATAAACTCCTTCACAACCTCATCAATTGCCCTAAACAATTGCTCACCAAATTTGATTAATTTTATAACAGAAAATCTCTCTCAAATCTGAGCTTCCTATTCTGTTCCCACTGCCCCTATTAACTCAGACCTTCATCTCATCCCTGGATCACCTCAGCAGACTTCATATCATAACTGATCTCTCTGCCACCAGTTTCTTTTCATCCAATTATATTCTTTACACCATTGCCAATTATACTACTAATATTTTTCCCCAAATTCTCTTGGAACCTCATTCTTCTCCTTAAGTCTAGCTGTCTCTCCATTACCTAAAGAATAAATTCTAAGAATGCACTTGTGACCATTTATCTCTTACCTTAGCCTACTTGTCCAGCCTCATCACTGACAACAATGTTCTATCCAGCCTTTCCATTCAGAATTCACCAGGCCTCTCACAGTTTTTTCACCTGCCACGTTTACTTTTATTTCAACGTCTTTACACATGTTCTTCCTTCTGTCTGGAATGTCTTTACCCACATTTTCCACATAGCAAACTTCTACTTGTTCTTAATTATGCCACTTAAATATTATTTCCTGCATGTTTCTGAGAGTCTCCACAAATAGGCTTAGTCTTTTGCTCTTCTGCTTTCCCATGATATTTTGTTCATAATTTTATTATAGTGTTTATTACATTGTATTATAATAGTCAATTTTCATGTGTTTATTTATTCATCCTTTTATTTCTTAATTCAATCAATAAAATTATCTGCTATATGAAAGGCCTTGGAATATAATAATAACAAGCTGCTCTATCACACTACTCACATGTATTTCTTATTTAAAATTTACTACTCCTTATGAGGCTAAAATTGCCATTGTGTTTATTTTGAAGATGAGGAAATTAGGGTTTGGAGAAATTACATGCTAATGATTTGCAGCTAGTAAATGGTGGGGCCCCAGTTTTCACACAGATCTACCTCTCTGGGCTACACACTTCTCAAAGTAAAGAGCCAATAAGCAAGATAAGGTGCTTATTTTTATACCTCCCATGGTTATCAGAATATACTAGACATTTGACACATGTTCTTGAATAAATGAAAGAATGAATGAGAGAATGAATAGATGGGTTTATTACTTCCTCTCACATGATAGATATTCTCTGAAAAGTAGTACATGCATAAATTTTGAAAAATAAATCATTTTTATTTTTTTACACATTTAAAATATATTAGAGTATTTTTCTAGAGGTTCTCTCATGGTGAATCTTCTTATCGAGTTTATTTTTAAGCTGTATTTGGATTTTCACATAAGCGAATCGCACAAAATAAGGTGTAGCTACATGGATAGAATGACATCAGGTTCATGCTATGCGCCGCCAATGAAGTAACTTCCCATTTAGTCAGCACTACTTAGGAGTCTATACCACAACACTGTGACCACTGGGGATCCATCCTAGGAAAGAAAATTTGGAGCAGAGCCAAAGAAGAGCAATGAAAATGATTAAATGGTTGGAAAATTGTCTCCCTGAAGAGAGGTCACAGGAACAGGGCTTATTTAGTGTAGAAACATGAAGGGGCAAACCTATCAGCATATTTCAAAGATGCGAAAAGAAATAGGTAGACATAAGCAGCTGTTTTTGATTTTTATTTTGATGGTAAAAGTACAGAACAATGAATTTCAAATGCAACATAAAGATTTAGGTTAGTCCTCGTAAAGTCTTTATGAAACAATCGATTTAATTAACCCAAAAACTTATGATATTTCTTCCTTTGAACACTTTTGTGAAAAGAGTCAACTTACATAAAAAAGAAATGTACTGAGCTTAGACCTGACTAGAAAGGTAAAGATATTTAGGAATGTGGTTAGAAAGGAAAGGTCTAGCTAAGATTCATGCATCTGTGCTGTATACTTTAGAAATAAAAATTATACCCAGCGAACTTGGCTTTTAGAAAAAGTCTTAATTTTTTTCTCTATATGTTTTTTCCTACTATGCAAAAAATTTGAAACCCAAGCATTTTATGAGTAAACTAGTTTAGAAAATCTATCAAATATTCAGTGAAATACTTTTTGGCAAGAAAAAATTATGGAGTCATAAGCAATTTAAGCAATGATTTATGAACAATTATCTAGAGAATGACAAACCAACAATGTTAAAAAAAGAGAGTGCCTAGGGTTATAAAAAATGCAGTTCACAGAGTAACTAGTCTGAGTGTCTGCTTTCCTTATCTCTGGACAGCAGTGTTAGTGTTGATAACAAGACAGTTTATACTACTCAGAGGCACCCAGGACACTGTCTATTTTGCTTTTTCACAGACATAAGGTCTGTTAGCTGGAATTGACAGTAATGGTTTTAGTCCAGCAGAGCCTTGTGAAAGTCTTAGGGGGTTAGCAATGTTTCTATTGTATCGTGTTACTGTTACATTGCTCTAATGTGGTATTAATATGATACAGATGTATTAATTTATTATGGCGTCATAGATATTGAAACATACTGGCAAAAGAAGTGTGTGGGAAGAGTTATCCAGGTCTGCTGAGACTTCCTCAATGATCCAAAAGAAATCAATTCCCAGAAAGGAGCCCACTTACCAGAGAGCAACCACAATGTCTAGACTGCCTAAATTGGTGGTATGGGAAAAATGCTGAAAGTAGATAATTGAATCAAAATGGCATATACCTGCCATTTGAGTCACCAGGAAAAATAAAAAATAATATTAATTGTAAATGCCAGTGATGTAAAGTGTGGTTTAACTCTGTTTTTTCCCCAGAGACTATTGTCTTCTATTCAGTTCTTCAATGGAAAAATAAATTCAAAGGGCGTCTTCACCATACAAGGAATTCTTTGTTCAGACTGGCTACTGACATTCCAAACAAACTTACACTAGAGATAAGGTTATCCTCTCAGAGAACTAAGACACGTTTTTCTTCCCCATCATCAACTTGCCAACATTAAAGACAGTCCCCACTTTCAGACACAAAGTGTTTGATGCAAATGCAACTTAAAGAAGATTACTGCAAGACCAAGCCTGGCTGGTCTTGTATTACATCTTGATTATGCATGTGCTGTCTGATCTGAGTGGAAGCTGCCAAATGAGTCACGATGGTTGGTGAAAAGTGAAATATGAGTCTTTATGATTAAATGTCCAGTTGGAGGTATGGCGAAAAGCAGAACCCCCGAAGTGAACTGGTGAAAGGTGTAAACTATCTGTACCTTCTAACGAAATAAGCAGAAACCTTTCTTTTGAACATTACAATCAGTCACTTTTTATAATTGCTACTTAAACAGTGAAACAGAGAGCATCTTTATACCATCTTCAATTTCTAAGCAAGCTAACTTCTCCACTCTCTTTCCAAGTTCCCCATTCTCATTAACAGTATATATTGCAGCTAGATTCATGCCTTGAGGGACCATTTGTAAAGCTATTGAATTATTAAAAGCATGTCATTTTTCAGCAGAACTCAATTTAAGACTTGAATTCGGAGCTGTTTTTAGTGAATTGGCAGGAGGAAAAAGGGAAGAGAACTTTCATGGAAACTACATCCCAGAGAGTTGTTTTTCAATAATGTTTTTGGTTAAATGAAATAGGGAGCACCAAATCTCCAGAAACAAAGATTCTTTTGAATGAGTTTTTTTCTAAATTTTGTGGAATCAGCTGTTTGTATTTTTCCTAAAAGTTTTGTTATCTTCAAACACTTTCCATAAATTCACACCACTGTGTGGACAAGGTGAGTATAAATGACATTGAGATTATTTAGACGATGAACATTTTATCATGTCTCTTTATTTTATAATAAATTCTTCATGGTTCTTTGTTAGATGGAGGAAAAAATTTCGTCCTTAGGTTATGCTAACCCCTTCTGCTATCAAAAAATTGGAAAATGAGTGTCACTCTGTATCCATGAAGCAATCAATGGCTGAGTGATTCTGACCACATATCTATCTATCTATATAATGTATGCTAATTATATATTAATTGAATACTTACTTTGTATCTAGTGGTGGCATATATATGATACATGTGTAATATGTCCTTTGCCTTCAGAATGTTCAATAATTTTAGGAACATTTTCAGAAACATCCAAAGGCACAACACAGAATGGGGACATCCAATGCTAAGAAAGCTAAGCTCTGTGGAATCATGATGCTTTTGTAGTTCAGAGAAGAAATATTAAAAGAGAGATACAATGGAGGGTCTAGATTTGAGAGATATTTTCTGGCATAAAATTAATCAAATTTGGTGAGAAATTGAGGCTATTAATGAGAAAGTCAAGAGAGTATATGTTGACTTCTTTTCTAGTTTAGAAGATTGGATAAAATGATATTGAATATAGGAGGAGGTTTATATATGGGGGATAAAACGTGTGAATAAAAGGGTAAATAAATCATGAGTTGAGTTTTAGACAAGTAGTTTAAAGAAGGGTACAACAGGAGATGGTGTGAAGAGCCCACATCGGGGCCAGAACACGAAGGGTCCTTAAATTGTACTAAGACACTTAGGTTGATTCAATAAACAGTGAAGAATCTTGGCAAAGTTAGAAACAAGAAGGTGACCTGGCCAGATATGAATTTCAGATACAGTACTCAGACTATTTGAGGAGCAATGTAATGTGGAGAAACCAATCAGGAATCGGGGTGTGTGAGGATTCGGTAAGTGAAGTGTTCCATATTCCAGGTTCACAATTATGATGAACTGGACCAGGAGAGTGTAAGAAGAGATTGAGAAATAATCATGAGGTAAAATTGGCAGGACTGGCTGGTTGATTGTATGTGGGGGATGAGAGAAAGGAAGTGGCTTAGGATGACTCCAAATTTTGGCTCGAATGACTAGGTGGATAATGTTGCAATTAATTAACATAGGAAACATTGGTTTGGGAGAAAGAGAAAAAAAATTCAGATCCACTTTGAACATGTTGTATTTGAACATAATGAGTAAGATATTTAAATGGATTTAACTAGAATGTAGTTAAATATATGAATCTGAAACTCAAGCTAGATACCAGAACTATAGACCTGAATTATAAATCAACAGGATACAGTGGTAGTTAAAATCAAGAAATTGAATGAGTTTGCCCAAGGAAAGTGAAGATAGAAAGAATGGAAGAGGGCCAAAGACAGAATCCAATGGTACAACCAGTATTTGCGAGTGCAAAAAAAAAAAGAGAGAGAGAGAGAGATAGAGAGAGAGAGAGAGAGAGTAGCACATAAGAAAGATTAAGAAATGTTCAGAGAAATTAAAAGAGTCAGAAAAAGGGCAGTCTCATAGATGTTAGCACAGAACAGATTTTAAAGAGTCAATGACTACTTAATAATGTCGTCATTGAAGAGATGTCCAGTAGGATAGGAACTGCAATACCATAGGAAATTAATCAGCCTTTTGGCCCTTACCATATAGGTGTCATAAGCTAACCTGGTAACCTACATTGTCATTCAGTTAAAAGACTTTTTCCCTGATCCCATCTCTCTTTTCAGTACCATAGAGTCTGATTGTCACCATTCATGTAATTATGTTTTTGCCTTGACCATTAGTCTGCGTATAGTCTGTTCTGTGACCTCGCTTTTTGTTCTAGGACCCTCCTATGAATTTCACTTAATAATTGCACCCAAAATGCCTCTCATGTATCTTACTTGTCCATTTCTCCATGTTTGTTCTCTAGTTTTCATTTACCCAACCATAAATTGAGAGCTGGCTAAGAATAAACAACTTTCTACATTTCTACCCTCTCCCAGAAATCCATGACACCATGTCCCTAATAATGTTTTAGACTTACTGGTTTGGCTTTGCCTGAACTGTGCATAAAATGGCCATATCCATTGGCCTTGTCCCTTGAGACGTTTCCAGCTGATCTTGCTGGCGCTGACTCTACAGAAAAGTTGACTCTCTGTATGCCCTTATCCCAGTTAGAGTTCCTGCTATGCTATAATTCAACATGCTGCACCAGACTATACAACATATAGCTATACCCATGTTGAATTTGAGGTGTGGCAGAGTATTCAAACAGAATTATTGAATAGGCCATTTTAAATGTGAGCTGCAGAGAAGGTACAAGGCCAGAGATGAGATATAATTGTGAAAGAGGTACATAGGGACTATGATAAGAGATATTTAAAATAAAACTGTTTCTTGATAAAGTGACTAAAGAGAAAATATTATAGTTTATAACACTTTAAGGAACAACCAGACTGAAGGTGTGAGAGGAGATAAAGAAGTCTGAGACATGAGAGGAGAACCTGAAAAACAGATAATAAGACAAAGTGAAGTGAACAGGAAAATAAAGACAAATAAAAGATAATAAGACAAAAAAAAAAAAAAGCCATCATTATTTTTTCTTAATCCTGGAGAGAGTGGTATCAATCAAGATAAAACCAGACTAGGAGACTCCTGAAAGGAATGGTTACAATAAAAATAGAGGAAGGAAATTTAGAAAAAGTATTTGAAGAAAGTATTCGGTTGGTATATAGAAAAGGTACCAAATACACAAAATTTGTATTTATTGAGTTTTACTTTTTGCATCCCATACACCTACAAAAGTGCCTAATTTGAGCAGGTGTCCAGTAAATATTTATTGAATGAACAAGCTTTGTTCTTGCTTTTGTTTTTACTCAAAATGCATGTGTCTACAGATTGGGAAAGAATGAAGATGTTAGATAAAAAGTAGATATTTGTGATAGTAATAATCTGAAAACACTGGTAATGTTTGGAATCCAGAATATTCAGAGAGGCATGAATATAAACTAAAAAAGAGTAGAAAAGAGAGGGACATAAGGAAATAAAGATTAGGGTATTCAAAAGTGGGCAAACCTGATGTTCTTTTCTCTCTAAAATAGTGGAGTATCATGGTGGTGTTGGGGGATAAAGGGAAACAACGCTGCTAAATTGGATGTGAAAGCTGAATTAAGAAATGAATTTTCAATATTAGGGGGCATTATATTTTGTTTCCTCCTTCTCCAAAATCATTCTGTTGTCTCAGAAAAAAAGGAGGGAAAGCAACCGGTGGAGGTTATCCAGGGTTGAGAGTTAATGAGTTGGGCAGAGAAGGATCAGAGAGGCCAACTGAAAAGAGCTGGCTGTGCATATAAGGCGAGGTCAGAAAGGAGAGTAAACAGCGAAGGAAGTACTGGATTAAAGATCTCAGGAAGAAAAATATTGATTTATGATGATGAATTTTAGGCTGTGTGGCTCAGGAAGCAATGAGTTACAAGTCCATAGGGTCAGAAATGAAAAGCAATCATATCAAGGATTCTTCAGGGTTAAAAGTGTTGAAGTTATTGAGGAAGATTGCAGGGAACACATGAAGAGGAAGGTTTTGTGCCAAATCATTTATATAACCTGAAAAAAATTCCAGGGTGTGGTAAACAATAGCAGTGATGTTTTAAGGAAGGTCACAGAGAAAAATCATGACCTTTAAAGTGATGAAAATGGGAAGTGCTTCAGAAGCCAAGGTTCCTTCACTCCAACTGTTAACATGTGAAAATAAAATGAAATAAAATAACATCTCTTTGGTTTTCACCCTACTAGCTCACCCAGCTGATTCACTGATCAAGAAATGATGTGCAAAAAAAAAAGCCAACTCTCACTTCAACCCATTTAATCAGGGCCTGTGGGAAGTGAGCACTCTATGGAAAAAATAATAGGAATTTAGATTCTTAGTGAGAGAGCAATGTTTCCATTAGATTAGAAATAGGTTTGAAAAAAGAATAATTTTGTCAAGTAGAGAGGAGGTAGTATTCTACTAGGCACATTGGAGCAGAAGAGTTAAAGGAAGAGCAGTTCAAGTTTACAGATGCAAAGAAGTAGGCACAGATGCAGACATAAAAGCACACTGCACAGTGCCAAGCCCAAACTCCACCACGCGAATGGAATGTCTTTGCGGTGGAATTTCCATAAACTATCTCATTTAGCCAAGTATTTGGAATATACTGGTGTTGGGGTTCATCCAGCTATGGCCTGCCTGGGAAGCATCAGGGAACAGAACCTGATGGAAGAAGAAATCTCTCCCTTAACAATACATTTTTTTCAGCTTTAGAGAAGTCTGTACTACACGGCTTGCACAGAGTTACGACTATAACAGTGCTTGGAAACATTCTGCTATCAAGTATTTAGAAAGAGCTTTAGTTTTTGCAAAAGAGAAGCTATAATTAAAAAAGAATCTGGCTGGATAGGTTGTCCTCTTAGCAGATACTGTGTGGAGTTTATGTCCGTAACTCATACAATTTAAACATGACGAAAGAAAAAAAAACAATTGCTCTTTATCGTATACTTAATCTCAAGCTGGTTTGACAAACTGTGAGAGCAAATAAAAATTTTTTTAAGAAAAGGAAAAAGAAAAGTCCTGTTGCATATTTAATTACATTTAACTGAATTGTCTTCTTGTTTGCTTGAATTAATCAAGAGTTAAAATGGCTGTTTCACCGCTCTGACAGGACTGAGCAGGGTATTCACATGCGTCTTCCATTTGAAGGCTTTGTGGTAGAGGTGGTTTTCTATATCGGCTTTGAAGAAGGGGAGAGAAATAATTCAGCAGATGGGGACTGGAAGATTTTTCTTTCATGTCTCAAATACAATATGAAGTGAACTATGAAGTTAACCAGCCACAATTCTTTGCAAAGGTCAGCTGGTCTCAACTGATTTCATGTTCTTGCCACAAAGTATTCCTGATCTAAAATGGATTATGTGGAAAAAATCAGATGCTGCTCTATCCATTATTAAATCCATTTCAAATATTTGCTTCAATTCCAGGATAATAAACATAACCTTGACTGAGTAATTCTTTCCCAGTTGTAATCTGTACTCTAATTATCTATGTTGACCTTATAAATGTATTATTATTATTTTTATTCATTTCATAAGCATTTGGATTTGTTTGTTGCTGTGTTTTTTGGCTTTGTATTTTTTATTGTTTTGTTTTTTTCTTTGGGGGACTTTTCTTTGTTCATTTGTTTTTGTATCTTTTGGCCAGAGTGGTGAGTAAGGATAGATTTTAACCTGGCAGGACAGAAATATGAGTGTGCCAAGTAAATTGTGAACATTAATAAATCCTTTTCTTCCTTTTCCTCATAGTACATAACATATGTATGCTTTTCTGAGCATGAAGAGGGAAGACAGTCAATCAAATAGTATTTATTGAAAACCTGTAATTTATTTGATAAACAGTTATTTAAGACATTCTATATGCTCAACATTGTTCTAATTATTGTGATGAGTACAGAGAAATAAATAGGGATACAATTTCAACCTTTAAAATATTTCTCACCTTGTTCGGCCAACGAGGTTAAATAATACTTGAAATAACAAAGAATAATTTAAGACAGATTGCAACTAAGTACTAATCCTAAATGGGAGGTCAATGTGGGTTAGGATTTAGTCACAGAAAGCTTAGTGGAGATAGAACTTAAATCCTAGAGAAATAATCTTAATGGTTGGCTAAGACCTATATAGTCAAGACTGGAAGTTAAGCCAGGAGGAGGTAATACATAACAAAAATAGCAATGAAAACAGTAAGAAAAAGGAGGAAGAGACCAAAAAAAAAAAAGAAGACAAAGAAGCAGGAGAAGAAGATGACAAGGCCTATGACAACCAAAAAGGAAGAGGGCAAAGGAAAACGGGGCTTACGTTGACTGAATGTTTATTATGCACCAGGAAAAAAAATGCTGAGCATATTATGTGATCTATGATATGTGTGGTGTGTTCTGAACACTTTCACCTTAAGTTTCTTGACCTACAGCCAGACATCTTTTAGTGTTTTTCCACTAGTGGTGATATTCTTCTTTGAGCCATCCATAATCTCTTCTCAAGGCTCCTTTACACTCACCACCATGAACTCACAAGAATAATAAATAAAGGAAGGGTGAGCAAACTGGGAAATAGGCATTTTTCTCCTTTGCACTTTACTGTGCTCTTTTTTCTTTTTCCCTTTATTTGTACTTTCCTGCCATCAGAAACCAAGATCCCACTTGTTTCCCTGGGCCCCATAAGATAATCACTGTTTTTCTCTTTAGAGAATGAACTATAATTCTTTGTTCCTGGCCTTCTCCCCTTTTACCACAACTTGCCTTTCCAAAGTCACATTCTCCCACATTTTTACCTGATGGAAAAAAAATCCTGTGGAAAAATAATTTGGATGTCTTCCAAGTTATGTTTACATTTTAAGAGAAACTCTATTTCTTAAACCCAAAGGAAAGAATAAAGTAAGACTGTCAGGAACAAAGATAAAGACAATGTTGCCTACACATTTCTTGAGATGGAATAGAGAAAATATTCCTATGCCCCTCAAATCAACTAGACAGAGTCACACAATTACCTCATCATAAAGTCAGTTAGGTCATGGAAAAGGTTATCTCCACATCGTTAAAGATAACTGGACATCAGTGGCAACTGAACTTAAGACTCAGACTCTTTAGCACTCAATTTTAATGTAAAAACAAACAAACAAACAAACAAAAAACGCTACAGCAAGGTGTCCGTTAAATCCTGTGTCTATATACTAACTTCACAACTCTCTCTAGAGAAGCAGACATGATCATCACTTGGAATATATCTCTTTCTCTTTATAAACAGGATATAAAGGTAAAACTTAGGGGTAAAACAGCGAGTTAATATGGGGGACCATGCTACGGGTTCTGTTTCACTCACAGCACTATGTGATTCATGACGCAGGTCATATAGCTATGTGCGTCTAGGTGAGGAGTCTTACCCAAGTATTGGGATGTAGAAGATAAACTGAAAACATACTGTGTAGAATAAAAATCAGTGGGTGTTCCACTAAAATTATCAAGCTCCAAATACCTTACGAATATTTTAGAGTTAAAGAAAATAATATTCTTTGTGCAAATGAGTGATCTATAATTAAAAAAGAATTTTTAGAGAGGCCCCAAGATAGAAGTACAAAGGAGGTAAAAGTCACTGTTTTTTGTTTAGACATTGGGAAAATAAAATATGTAGGGAGTCAATAATATATACCAAGGGTTATATACTGAAGACCGCATTTCAAAAACCCTGATATTAACTAGTATGGATGTTCAATGATTGGTTAGAGATATTTTACGGCTCTTTTATAATATTCCTAGTTCTTTTTATCCTTTGTTTTTGTTTTCTTGCCTTGCCAAATTCAGCTGTTCTAATTCTAGAACAGGTGTGGGATGGCTTGGTCTTTCACCGCTGCACCCCTTGACGATCCTCACTGCCTTTAACTCAACAGTAACATTGTTAAAAAAGACTGAGAAGAAATAGAAGGAAGGAGATTTTTTCCCTCTGTAACTATTGTTGCTCTTGGCAGGGTGCTACCAAGAGGCCTAGACATGTACCACTTAAAGCTTAAATACTACAGCTCCCTCTACCAAAGAGCAGCTTAAACACAAAAGCTCAAGTAGATTATGCTCCTTTAAGAGGTGACTCATCTTGGATGATAAATATAGTGTGCCTCCTACACACAAAAACAGATGCAGCAGATATATCGCCTATAGACACAGTGCTTTGCAAAAGCTTCGCGGCAACGGAGATTCTGTTCCCAAAATCATGCTTCACATTTCCACAGCTTTTTCTTCCAAACTGTTCACAGTATTTGGGATGAGAGTGAGAGGAGGGCATATCATTCCAAGTATATGATGTGAGACTCAGCCGAAAGAAAAGCGTCTACCTAGCGTGCAGCCAAAAACAACTGCAGTGGGTTGTTGACAGGATCTGGAAACTCCTCTCCTGGAGAGCCCGAAGGCTCGTTCACCCAGGGTGGTTTCTCTCAGGCCTGTCAATGACAAGTAGGACGTAGTAGGTGATCCTTGAGGCTATTTTCATTCATCAGATGAAAAGAGACATTTGTAATGAATACCCATAAACAAAACTGCCCAGTTAGTGTCACTAAATCTTACCAAATCTCTAGAACATGAGGAAAATAAAAATGTATATCCATTATCTTTTTTTCTTTCCAGTACTTATATTTAGACTCTTTAGTATGAAATAAATACATACTGACAATCTTAGTTTACTTAAGCCTTTAAGGTAGCTTTCAAGAGGCTGTTCCCATAGTGTTCCACCTGCCACCGTGTGGCAACCACCTCTACTCGTTGATTTGCTGCCGTGGTTAATGCATGGTTAGATATTGCCAGGCAACCAGGCTTGGGCTCGGAATCCCACATTCCAAAGTGAAATCTTCCTTCCTCGGCTGGCATATACCATTCTCAGGAATCAACCCTTACCTGAGACCATGAGGAGGTTCAGGACAGCTTTCATTGAACAATGAAGTGTTCAGAACAAAGACTTCTTTACAAACCTATCAGAATTCTGTTCCAGGCACCTCCACTGCCCCATGTGTGCTGCTCAACTCTCTAACATAGTTTTCAAATTGCCAGGTCTAAAGTAAGATGGAAAAGGTGCTTTGTAAATTTCCATCTCAAAAGTTGCCCTGAAGTCTGTATGCTAATGCTTCTACTTAGCAGTATCACAATAGTGCTACATTTTCTAGAGCAGTGCCCCAAACTATTTTGATTATGACCCCAGTAGATGTATATTAATTTGTTTATAAATTATATGTGTAATAAACCAGGCATTTTCTAGTCCCAGTATTGGCTAATCAGAAACTTTGTCATTTTAATTAAATCTTTGTTCTGTCTAAGACCAACCCTCCTATTTTCTTTCCAGGGTACAAAATATGCATTGCATATAAATCAAGATTTCTCTCTCTGCAAGCCTCCCACCATAACTGAAATTCCTCACATGCCTCAAATACAAAAATGACCTTTGCATTTCCTTCTGCTGACTTAATCACTAAACAAAAAATGTTATATTATCCTATAACATTTTTTGATGAATTCGTCAATTAATCTATATTCAAAATTTATTGTCTTTGTTTTCTCTCAGGCATTCTGCTAGGACCTGATAATATAACCATGAATAAGAAATCATGGCTCCTTTTACCCCTCTCTACCTCTCACCTCCCCTTCTTCATACAATATACACACACACACACACACACACACACATATTACTTACTATTGAGTTGTACACTTGAAACTGATTGGATTTTGTTGCTCAATGTCACCCGAATTAAAATAAAATAAAATAAATCGTGGTCTGTCCTTAAAGATCTCTAAGTGTTCATGCTGTGATTTTTCATGTTGTTTAATTTTACATAAGTTTGTTTATAAAAAACAACATAACCTAGAAGACCTAATTTAATAAAGGTAATGAATAATTTTTTAAAAATTTCTTCAGCCAAAATTAGTATTGGAGGTGATTGTGCAACTGTCAGATCACCTAATTGGTTAAGTTTGTCGGATGCAAGGGGAGAAAAATGTTTTAGAGGGGTTTAAAATAATGAGTAAAGCCAAGAATGAAGCCCCTCTTATCCATTACCAAATGTATTTTTAATGACTCAAGTGTAAATGAATGAAATAGAATTACTAAATTTTTTCTTAAATACACATAAATTTGTATAATAACAGGAATATCTGGGTGGAATGTATTTTCATTTTTAATGAAACCAAAACATTTGTTCAAAAGATGAACTTAATACCCAACAGGCTTTTTAGCTACCATCCTACTTACTCACTAACTACCAAGTCATTGTAAATCATCCTGGGTTGAACTTAGTCTTTATGGTAGTGTACCATTTATCAAGAAGCATAATTGATCACCTCAATGACTGCTTAATAAAATCACTATTTATTTTCCTAAGAATAAATTCTAATTTAAATTACTCATAAATATGAATGAATTTTCAAAGTCTAACATTTAGTTACCAAGTTTCATATACCCAATCAAACATTTTTAAAAAATGAGTGAATTACAAAACAAAAACAAAAAACAAAAACCATACCTGTAGATTCCAGGACAATAATTCAGGATGATTTACAATGACTTGGTAGTGCTTATGCTTTAATTACAGTACTATTATCACTATTGTGGAATTATGCAATATGAGCTGAGAGGACTGTTAAGCACTCTGCAGTTTTCTAGAAAAGACTACATGACATTGAAGGAGTAATAAGATGAGCGTTTCTTCTTTTCTTGCAGCATTTATTATGTGCCTATTATGTGTCAGGCACTGACAGACTGTGGGTATACCTAATGAATTAAATAAAATGCTGTCTCAGTCCTTGAAGAGCTCAAGGTCTGGTGAGGGAGACAGATATGTAAACAAATGATTACAATGCAATTTGAGAAGTGCTATAAGAGAAGAGGAATGCACTGTTAGCGGAGATGTTAGCAGAGATGAAGGAGATGGTAATCCTGCTTGAGGGGACAGTAGGCGTGACTGAGAAGGAAAGTTAGAAAAAGCTACAATGAAGAGATAACGTTTGAGTCTGGGGCTTCAGAGAAATTGAATTTAACCATTAAAATATTTGAACAACAGACTAAATAATATAGTCTATATAATAATTATAAGAATCAATTTTCTTTTCTTCTATTACAAGACCATGTTCCCTTATAAAATTGTCCAAAGCGATATGGCATTTCCTTGTTTCTCATTGAATATCATGCATCAGCTAAGCCTCTTAAAATAGGGTACATAGTAAATATCATAGATGATTCTTTCATCCAATTTTCTGTTTAGAAAACCCTGTCTATTGGAATATTGTTGTTGGGCTGAACTAACTGTCCCCAATTTCTTTTCCGAGACCTATAAATATCTCTAATCCCAAGTGCTACAAATAGAAATGTAATTACCTTATTGATGACAAGAAAGCTGTAAACATAAGCCCAAAAGGGTCAACCTCATTTATTTCATGCTAACATCTAATTTATTCATGTAGCCTTGTGCCTTTTCAGGCTGCCCAGGATATAAAAATCTTTTAGCACAAAAAGCAACAGGGATTATTACTTCTAACCAACATTTTCACATTGTATTATTACTATTATCACAAACCACAGATCCTATCACTTTTTTCTCTTCATGTTTACAAGGTAATTTCAAGTCTCTCTCTAAACCATCCCCCAACTCATCGTCTTAAAGAAGTTAACAATCATTTGTTTATGCACTAAAAACACTGTAGCTGTTAATCATCATTTAGCAGTCACGCTAAAAGAAAACACAAAGGTTTATAATATGATGTTTAAAAATGTGATCATTAATCTTTTGCATATTCATATAGACTTCCAATAAATCAAGCTATTGTTGATATTTCACAAGTGTGAGCTGTGTGCTGGTAACTATATCAGCTACATTAGGAAGCTCTTAGAAGTACTTACAATCAAATGTGAGCATTACATTATATAACATGCTTAAGAGAATCATAAAGCAAAATAAAGATAAACTCTCAGGACAAATGCACTAATGATATGAGCACATGGTTCCCTCATCGACTCATTGAAAGATGACCTAGCTAGATCTATCACTTAAATCAAGTTTATAGATAACATCATTATCTCCAAGTTCCCTCATCCTATTCCTGATCATACCTACTCAAAAGTAGCTAGATTTAATTTATCCTTTTATGCTACTGTAACTAAATCAAGAGTATCACTAAAAAGCTTTCAGATCAAATAAGATCTGGTTAGAAATATTGAAAGCAGGCTTCAAAACAATCAGCAATGTGTTTAAAACAACAACAACAACAAAAAAGGTATGGGGGAGTGGTAACCAGTTCTGTGATGCAGGTGAAGTCTTGTTATAATTAAGCTTGTTAAAGCCCCAATTCCACTTCAATAAAACAGTATGAGGCTCCAGCTGGCAGCCAGCTGCTCCCTAGACCTTTTGCAAAAAGATGGGGGAGGCAGGGCGCGGCATGGTATAAGACCCAAAGGTTTGTTTTAACCACATTTCACTTGTCTGGGTAAATCAAACAATACCAGATATTGAGTTATCTAAATACTCAGAAACTAATGACTTTCATCAATCAGTGACTATATACTCTAGATCATTTTATAAATATCAATTCAGATGTACCAATACAAAGGGGAACACATGGCAAGATTTTATGTAGTTCATTTGTGAAAAACTTGGACATAGTTCAAGGTAGATAATCTCTGAGGAGCTTTTATTCCTTTGCATTAAAAAGTTCCTACCAGAGTATGCCCAAGCTTTCAAAGTTGCAACACAGGACTGAGAAATATAACAAAGAATTGTGAGAAGACAATTACTAAACTTATGGATGGAAAAATCTCAAGAGAATTGATTTCAGCAAGGTCTAAGATTACAATACTTTTGGACCAAGAATTCAAATAACCTTTTCTACATAATGAGAAACTCCTATAAATTTGCATTTTTATTGTTATTTTGACCTATGATTTAGCTCTGTATAGATAGCAAATGGTTCACAGAAAATTTGATGGAAGGGCTAAAAATAGAAATGACTGGAATCCAGGGCTAGAAAGTAGGTGGTGAGAAAAAGTAGAACCAGAAAAGTAGCAAAGTGGGATTTTTGATTTATTCAGTCTTCTCAAAGTGATATCTGGTCTTCCATTACTCTTAGAAGGCCCTAGAATGACATTTGCATATTTGTAAATGTAGGACACACCTTCAAGTCAAATCAACGCTTATTCTTAGTATGCTAAAACATTTGAGAAAATAATAAAGGAGACTTGGAAACTGGCTGGAAGAAAGGATAATTTTGAATAAGTGATATTTACCCATTCATTCATTCATTCATTCATCCTTCTGATCGGTCAGTCCAAAAATAAATATTGAGCACCTACTACTATGAGCTAGACACTGAATCAGAAAAATATGGTCTGTTCTTCTCACATAGTTCACAGACCAGTGGGTGATACAATTACAATACATTAAGTGTGAAAAATATGAAGATGGAGGGCAAGCAAGGCACTATGAGGGACACCACAGAGAAGATTGGTTAGTAAAGATTCCCTGGAAGCGATAGCATATATGATGAAATGTGAAGCTTAACTAAGTTAATCAAACAAAATGGTGGCCAGAATATTAAAGGTAGAAGCAGAGAACAAAAGTAAATACTCAGAAGTGAGAGGGGCTGTGGCAAAAGTGAGGAACTGAAAGATGTTCAACATGACTGAACTACGGGTTGCATAATGGAAGTGATAAGATGCAAAGCTTGAGAAAGAACCAGATCATGAAAAGACTTGTAGGCTATTGAAGAACATGTTATGAATCAATCATAAGATTTAGAAACAAATGACCCAAACTTGAGACATTTTAGTTGTAAGACAGTCAAAATATACCAATCAGCCTTCTGAGCCATACTTTCTTGACATATAAACTGATGATACCTCCTACTTCACATGGCTATTTTCAGGATAAAATGAGATAATGCATGAGAAATTACACGTATAAAAATATATTATGAATATAGAAGAAGGCCCTAGAATATGTCAGAGTCTGGTTTAAAGAGGAACAAAGCAAGAGTAGAGAAGGAGTCTGATTTTATGATATGTTTCAGGGATAAAAGAGAAAATTTATTTTAAATGAACTAATTCTTTGCCCTTGCTATAGAATTTATATCTTCTAAATCTCTCCTTCCTGAAAACAGACAATCCTACATTTCTATACTCTGCTTCTCGGGATTACTGGACCACTGCCCTCTTCCTTTCACTCCGCATCTAAGAATCTGTTTACCTAAGCACAGCCACCACATGGTGGCAGGTAACTGAGAGGAGTATAAGAATAGTAGTTTCCTGACGACCCCCACAGGATGGGTTTTCAGAGGGGCAGATCTGCTAGAAAATTTCCTTATCTATTTTCACTTACTGTCTAAGACTTGACCACCTAATTAGGGATTTATTCCTGAGGGTTAAAATTTTCTAAAGCATTTGAAAAGACGTCAGTATATTACTTTAAGCCTTATTCTAACATACCCAACACATGTTCTCTCAAGAGACTGTAACAGTAACATCCATATGAGAAAAATGTGTTAAAGGATTTAAAATAAATTTTATGTATATGGATGCCCTGAAAAATAACTACCGAATCTAAAATATATTATAAGCAGCCCATAGTGCTTACTACAAGAGACAATAGATAAGTTCTTTGAGGCAACCCACCTGGCTTTGACAGGAACTACTGAAATCAAGACCTTTGCACAAAATGGGTGGTTTTGACCTTGGGAAATATAAGTACATTTTAACAAAGTACTCATAATAGGATAAAAATTTATTAGGTTTTATTCAGTGACTCAATTTAAGTATTTTTTTATCAGTATTTTGGAGGCAGATCTGGTGCTTTTCTTAATTTCATTAAGCCCGTCAAATTACATCCTGTTTTTTTTTAACTTTTAATTAACAAAATATAAAGCTATAATGATATGTAATCTTTGTCCTCAATTAGCTTAAAATTGAATCTTCCAAACAGTCCTCAAGCCCTCTAATGAAGATAATACAATTTTGCACATGGGTAAAAGGTAACAAATGGTTATAGTAGTGATAGCATGGAATCCAAATTTATTATGTAAGAAAGACTGGGATGTCTTATGGTAACTTCCAGCTGCCTCTTTCAGCTTCCACTGAATTCTTATTTTCTACTCTGACCTGTAGTCATTCCCTAAACTCAGCTCCTTTTCCTGCCCCCCTCTCCATGCCTCCTCTCCTGAATATCACGTAAGTCAAATGGGAGGCATATACTAAGCCTTCTAAAGATATTTTGACCAGATGGAAAATAGAGAGGGAGCTTGAGGTAACGGTTGGAAGAGGGAGATAAAAGTGCGGATAGCTAGCACCAGCTGTTATATCAAGTCAGAGTAGCAACAGCTACTATAAAACCAAAAAGATTACCAGTGGCTTAACAAAAAAGCTTATCATTCACGTAAGTCAAAGGCAGATGTTCCCAGTCGGGAGCTCTCATGGGAATTAAACCCCTGCCCTTCTTTTCTAGCCATGAAGATGGAAGAAAGAGAAGATAGTACATAGTCAACCCAAGAAGTAGTTTACAACATTCTGCCCACATTTCATCTGTCCAAATACCCTGATGTGACCTAGATGCAAGGACACTGGGAAATGTCATGGAGCCGTAAGCCTGGGAAGAAGAAGAGCAGATACCTGTAAGTAATAATAAGGTCCATCATGCCTGGGATAAGGGAAGGCTTGGCAGAGCCAAAGAGAAACAGAAAGGAAAAGGAACATAGGAACAAGGAAGGGACCAAGTCTCTAAGGGCATCCTGGAGAAACGAGCATTTGGAAATAACTTTTGACTCTTTTCCTCTCCTTTCTTCCTCCTAGTGACCCTCTATCTAGACTTGCTTTTACTCTTTTCTTGTTCTCTCTCTTAGCCCTTTGAGATGCATCCCAAATTATCTCTACTCAATAGTGTGCCTAAAATTTCAAGCAAGAAATGTTATCTATTAATATTTTGATGTGTTAAAATACAAATGCTTTATGTAATTAAGGCATCAAATAGAATCATTCACTTCCTTAAGCTCCAAATAAGATTAGCTCAAGCTCCAAACTTTCCCATGTTTCACAAATCCCTCCCTAGATCTTTGTAAATTCTACAGGAACTGGGGAGTCTCGTGGTAATGCCCAGCTGCCTCTTCCAGTTTCCCCTGAATTCTTGTTTTCCACTCTGTGACTTGAAGCCATTTCCTAAACTCAGCATCTTTACTTGATTTTTATCAAAAATAGACATGCATACACACAAACAAGTAAATCAACAGGAAACGCTCCCATGAGAACTCCTTGTGAGCAGATTAAGTTACTAATGATCTAGGTGACAGAGGACCTTTGCATTGCAGAAACACAATCAAGTTAAAATTGACTATTAGACATCCCTGTGACCATTTCAACATATTGTTGAGCCAACCACAAGATCTTCTCTCACTCTATTCCTCCCCTGTCTATTCTGCTCTCTCCCTCTCTGGAGAAATAACCACACAACTGTTGACTTTACCGCTACTAAAGATCAAAAGCATCGTGAGGTGCCATCTTCCATCTGTACAAAAAAAATAATTTTTATAGATTGATTTCATAACCTGAAACAAATTTCAGGGATAAATCCACTTTATAACTCTTTTAATATGCTGTTGACTTTGGTTTGTCAGTATTTTGTTGAGGATTTTGTATCGATGTTCATCCAGGATATTGGCTTGTAATTTTCTTGTGTGTCCTTATCTGTCTTTGGTGTGAGGATAATACTGGCCTTATAAAATGAATTTAGAAGTATGCCCTTCTCTTCAATTGTTTGGAAGCATCTGAGAAGAAAGGATTGGCATTAATTCTTTAACCTATTTCCCGTTTGCCCCAAGAATACTCGCCAGTGGCACTTGTGGCTATAGCGTTTACCCCGAGATAACTCTTGGATTACAGCCTTACCCCCGCAGTTTGCCATACATCTTCCATGCTTTTCAGAGAATTACATCAAAACAGAACTGATGCAGTTGGGACAGTTCATTTGAACAAAAAACAGATGCCAAATGATCTGAAGTAAAGGATTGCAAAGGGGATGACTGTAGCCAAATTCTGTGGCAAACTTATGGCACTGAAATGGTGTGACAAGAAGGAGGTGACAATGTTGTCAACATTCTATAATGATATAAGTAGACAAGTGAAGTAGACAACAGAAATGGAAAGTAAACTAAGAAGCCACATGTCATTGTGGGGTATAACGAGAATATGGGAGCAGTAGACTCGGCTGGTCAAATGCTCATTTCTTATCCAACTGAGCACAAAAGGCACGAGTTTTGGTGTAAGAAATTCTTTCGTCATCTTCTAAACATTACAGTGCTGAACTCCTGCATCCTGTTCAAGAAGGACAATCCTGAGCACACAATCCGCCATGTAAACTTCAGACTGATGTTGGTTGAAGGAATGCTGGAAAAGCATCCCAAGCCAAGACAGCAACGTCTTCAGGGTCATCTGTGCTCTGATGATGTCACACCTCTTCACCTCTGGATGACCCTTCCCTAAGAGCATACCACCAACACTAGGGAAACAGAATTCAAGTGGTCGCTGCAGTTTGCTGCTCGCACAATGACAAGGATGGCAAGAAGACCCGGAGAGAAACGTGACATTTTTGTGCAGAATGTGATGTTCCGTTTTGTGTTGTTCCATGCTTTGAAATTTACCACATAAAAAAGTTATTCAATACTGATCATCATATGTATTTCTGTTACATTAGGATTACAGATAAGCTTTGTTTAGAAATAACTCCAAGAACAGTTTTTATATTTTACTTTCACATTGAAAACCAGTCAAATTTGCTTCAGCCTCAAAGAGAGTGTTTATATAAAATTAACACTAGCAGCAAGCTGCACTTTATTTTCTAAATGAGTAATGGGTTAAACATTTGGCAGAATCCACACATGAAGCAACCTGGTCTTGGGCACTTCTTTACTGGGAGATTTTTGATTACAGGTTCAAACTCCTTACTTGTCATTAGTCTGTTCGTATTTTCTATTTCTTCATAATTCAGTCTTGGTAGGCTGTTTGTTTCTATGAATCTATTAATTTTTTCTAGAGCATCTAATTTGTTCGTGTATAATTGTTAACATTCTCTCATGATCCTTTGTATTTCTGTAGTATCAGTTTTAATGTCTCCACTTTCACCTCAATATCTTTTCATAGCTAGATAGCTCATTCCTTTTTAGCACTGACTAATATTCCTCTGCCTGTACTACAGTTTATTTATCCATTCACCTATGAAAGATATTTTTGTTGCTTTTAAATTTTGGCTATTATAATAAAGCTGCTATAAACAACTATATGCAGGAAGTTTTCAATTCATTTGGGTAAATACCGAGGAGCAATATGATTACATTGTATGGTAAGAGTATGTTTAGTTTTGTAAGAGACAGTCAGTCTTCCAAAGAGGCTGTACCAATTTTTTTAATAAATTTATTTATTTAAATTAGTTTCAAGTATACAGTACGTTGGTTAGACATCTATAACATTCATAAAACGATCCCCCCAATTACTCCCACCCTCCCCTGGCCCTCCACCTAGTCACCATATTTATGCTAACTGCATTCCTTCTGTCATGCTCTCTATCCACGTGCTCAACTATCAAGTACTAATTTGTATTTCTTTAACCCTTCACCCCAATCTCCCAGCCTCCCAACACCCATTGACAATCCGTCACCAAATTGTCCACTATTTTTGTGAGTCCGTTTTTTATTAGTTTGTTCCTTTTGTTCCTTAGATACCGCATATAAGTGAAATCACATCGTATTTATCTTTCTCTGTCTGACTTATTTCACTCAGCATAATAACCTCTAGGTCCATCCATGTCGTTGCAAACAGCAGGATTTCATTTTTTTTTTAATGGCTGAGTAATATTCCATTGTATATATATGAACCATAATTTCTTTATCCAATCGTCGATGGGCATTTAGGTTTCTTCTACATCTTGGCTATTGTAAATTGTGCTGCCATGAATATTGAAGTGCACAGATGTTTACGAATTACTGTTTTGGTTTTCTTTGGATAAATACACAGAAGTGCAATTGATGGGTCAAAAGGTATATCCATTTTTAATTTTTTGAGGAACCTCCATACTATTTTCCATAGAGGCTGTACCAATTTGCAATCCCACCAACAATGTATGAGGGTTCCCTTTTCTCCGCATCCTCGCCATCACTTGCTGTTTTTTGATTTATTGGTGATAGCCCATTTTGACTGAGGTGATATCTCATTGTGATTTTAATTTGCATTCCTCTGATGATTAGCTACCTTGAGCATCTTTTCATATGTCTGTTAGCCATCTGTACTGTATCTTTGGAGAAGTATCTGTTCAAGTCTTCTGCCCAATTTTTAATTAGATTATTTTGTTGTTGTTGTTGAGTTGTATAAGTTCTTTATATATTTTGGATATTAATCTCTTATCAGATGTATCATTAGCAAATATCTTCTCCCAAACAGTCAGTTATCTTTTTGGTTTGTTGACGGTTTCCTTTGCTGTACAAAACAAACTCATTTTTTTTATTCATAGCTTTTATTGATTTGTCAGGGAATGGTCTCCTTATAAAAGGAATGTACAAAACACTCGCTCCTTAAAATAAACTCTAAATTTTGACAAATCGTTCTTCCTTGTCACAGAAATTAATTTGCTCTGGGCCTCTGTGAACTGTTGTCCCCTCTTCAACAATGGCACT
>NW_006439717.1:5471741-5501499 GCF_000325575.1 Pteropus alecto
CTCTTCAAGGCCTGCCACTGCCTGTCAGTTGCCTGTAAGCCTCTGAAACTGGATGAGCCTCTGGGTGATATTCGTGTTGGGTGGCGCAGGGACCCTGGGAGTCTCCTGGGTCTATTGAGTAAATTTCCCCCTGCCACTGCAGTGTCAGTTTACATGCCCACACTGTCTCTGGGGCTCGCTGTACAAGTTTCCACTTGTAGCAAGGTCAACTGCTGCCCACCCTAGGCCTAAATGCGCTACCCCAGAGCAGGGGCAGCTGCCTGTCAATGTGCAGGGGGCACTTTGTGTACTGGAATGGGGCAGGAGCTCAGGGAGTCAAGAGCTGTCAGGCCAGTACAGACCCCTGCAATCCCCTTAAGAGATATTGCAGCTCGTACAGGCAGCAGTGGTCTGTCCACAACTGTTTTCTTCAAAATGAGCTCACTGCACTAGCCAAGGTCTGTTGCCTGCGTTATCTGCTCAACCCCAGAGCCAAGCAGGGCACAACAGGCTGCTTGTAGATGGGCTGCAGGCACTTTGTGGTTTGGGAGAGGTGGGATCCCAGGGAGACAAGGTCTGTTTGGCCAATATAGCCTCGGTTTTGCTGCAACTTCTGTGCCTGGGCGTTCCCGCTGTAGACCCAGATCATAGTGAGACCAGCTGCTGTCGGGGGTGTTCTCACAGACAGGGGTGCTCCCCAGACACAATATTGCAACTCTTGCAGGCCGCAAAGGTCTTCCTGCCATTGATTTCTGTGCAGTGTCCACCCTGTGCCAGCCAAAGATTGTTGCCAGTGTGGATTAGGAGATCAGGAGAAGGGAAAGGTGGGGCTATGTCAGTTCACTGTCAATGGGCTACCTGGAGCAATTTGTGGGTAGGGTGAGGCAGGGTCTCAGAGAGAGAATGGCAGTCAGATCAATACAGTCTCAGTCTTGCTGCAAACTTGGTAACCATTGTGAGTTCCCGCAGACGACCCAGATCACAGCAAGACAAGCTGCTGTCTGGGACTAGCCCATGGTTCCCCAATATCTGCCCAAGTTTGTGTTGGCAGCAGCGATCTGCCTGACCTTATCTCTGAAATGGGGCTGACAGAGCTGGCCGCTGTTGCTGGGATTAGAAACCCTGCTCACAGTGATGGCCATCCCCCTGTGAATACTTGGCTCTGAATCACTTAGAATAGGGCTTGGCAGCCATCCAGGAACAACTACTGCCCAGGGCAGACTGAAGGTTAGGCGGGGTGGGCTGATCCCCTCAGACCAGTGCTTCCTAATGGCTCTGTGGGAGGGGTCTGCACAATTGAGGTGGTGTAGTCTGTAAATTACCCTGTAGTGGGGCCAGACTAAAGCACAATGGTAGCTGCCTTTCCAGCCTTCTGTTCTGATGCCAAGTAATGGAGACTTTTTCAGAATGAATCCCGCATAAGCCTCTGACCCGCCACTGGTGTCTCGGGTGAATGTCTGCAGGTCAGAAAGTCTTTGCGCGAGTCCTTCAAAGGGACGTCTAGGGGCTCAGTCGCCTTCTGTCTCATCCAGACGGCCAGAATCCCCTCTAGTTTCTACAGTGATATTGGAATCTCCTCTTCCCTGGGCTGGGACCCTGTGCTGGGGAGCCCCCAGATGTGACCAGGACACCCCCTCTCCTTCAGGAGAGCCTCTGCAGCTTCGTTCTCCCTCCCGGTGATCCTCCACCACCCGTGGGTATGGGTCCAGCCCGATTCACGACTTTGCCCTTCCTACCGGCTTCGATGTAGCTCCTTTACATTATCAGATGTAGATGTTATGATGAGCTGGACTTCAGGTGATTCTCCACGTTGATTATTTTATAATTTGGTTGTAATTTCAATGTGGTCCTGGGAGGAGACGAACCCTGCTTTTACCTAGTCTGCCATCTTCCTCCCTCTCACTGTACCAATTTTTGTTCCAGCCAGCAATTATGATAGTTCCCATTGCTCCACATCTTCACTAGCATTTGGTATTGTCAGTATTTTCAATTTTACACAACATTTTAATAAGGCGTGTAGTGATATTTCATCATTTTTTGATATACGATGTTGAGTATCTTTTTATATAATTATTTTCCATCTGCATATCTTCTTTGGTGAGGTGTCTATTCAGATCTTTTGCCTATTTTTAATTGGGTTGTTCATTTTCTTATTGTTGCATTTAAACATACAAACGTTCTTTGTACGTTTTGGATAACAGTTATTTATTAGATATCTCTTTTGCAAATATGTTCTCCCAATTTGTGATTTGTCTTCTTATTTACTTGACTGTGTCTTTCAAAAAGCATAAGTTTTTAATCTTAACGAAGTCCAGCTTATCAATTATTTCTTTCATAGATTGTGCCTTTGGTGTTCCATCTTCTCAAAGCCTTTTAAGTCTCATTTCTATTTGATTTGGCTCTAAAAGTTGTAAAGTTTTATCACCTTGAGAGGTTTCATATTTCAGAATTCTCTCTACTTCTTTTATTTACTGCTCGTATAATGGTTCTTTCTTGCCCTGCTTCACCTTTTTCTTCTCATAGCTTGTTAAACTCAACCAGTAACAATCAACAAACAGTACTGAAATTTTGTTTTTCAATCTTTGCTCCTCCAACTATAGATAGGAGTCTTGGATGCCTTCCAAATTATTACAGGCAATAGTTTACCAAGTATTTTACCACTGTGTAACTTTGTCATCATCTTTCCACACTCTGATATCGATTTTCTTATTGCCTACTATCCAAATACTAATCCAATTCCACATACTTCAAGGTTTTTTTTTAATTGCAGCACCACCTTTCAAGTTACCAATTTGTATATTAATGTTAGCTACTATAAATAAATCCCCAAATCTCAGTGGCTTAAAATTATAGAAATTTATTTTTGACTCACATAAAAGTCAATTATAGATATTGCTGGCTAGTGGGTAGTCACATCCTGATTATGGGTCCCAGGTTACTATCACTGTGTCATTCCACTTTCTCCCAAGGAAAACAGATGAGATAATTTAGAAGATTATTATTGGGTTTTTTTGAAAGCTCTTTGGCCCAGAAATGACTTGTTATTTTTCCTTATATTCTATTGTCATAAATTGGTCTTGTGCCATCTCCTGAAAAATATAGTCCTTGGCTGAAAAGCTTCTCTACATTATGGAAGAGAAAACACAAATATTTTGTAGGTGACATAAGTTATCTGTAGGGGGGAAAAAAAGCCATTAGAATGGACAATTTCAGCCAGAAGAAATGTGATGTGAGAAATAATTTAAAAAATCAAGGATGAATCTCTAGAGATACCAACATTTAAAGGACTGGCTGAGGAGGAGAACCTTGGGAAGAAGACTTAGAAGGAATCACCATCCAGAATGCAAAATCTAAATATAAAGGAATCATCATCCAGAATGCAAAATCTAATGGTAGGGGAGGAAACAATTTCAAAGAAAAGAAATCAAGAGCTAAATGCAAAAGATGCATAAGGTAATAAAGGGGCCAAAATAGTTTGTTGTATTTGGTATTGATAGCAGATGAAGTGAAGTGGTGGGATGTGGAAGTCAGTTTGTAATTGATTGTTTAGATAAAGATGTAGAACAATCTGGAAAATACACAAGGTTAAAGGAAGGGGTGTATTACTGGTTTTATTGTAAAAAGTTTTGTAACAGAGACTAAGTTATTCTTGCAAAATATTGTATTTTGAGATAGAAGAGACGTAGTCATGTTTATGCTTTTAAAAGGTCACTTATTTCCTGCCAGTATAAAACTATTAGGAAAACTTCCCTTCTCTGAACCATAGTATTTAACTGAACCATGATCATAAGTACCCAAATTCTTGAGAGATTTCCCCTACTAGACTGTAAGGTTCCTGAGGCAGTCTAGGTCTGATTTATATTTATATCTGTAGTGTCTTAGGGGTACTGAAGTGCTCACCTTCTGTATGTAAAATAGGTGCCAAGAAATATTTTTTGCATAAATGTTGTAATAAATTTTATAATCCCAATATTATTTACTGAAATGATTACTGTTCTCTAGAAAGATGGATGACGGGTTCTAAGCCTATCAACCTTCTTTGTGCTCCGAACTTTTCTCCTCCTCTTTTTTATATTCTCATTCAGTTTTTTCCCTTGTACTACTAGACAATAGACATGGCCATCATAATTATAATAAAATGCAACATGAGCTACTTCATAAAGAAACATTTGTAATAAATGTGATAATATCAAAGAATCAGAAAAAGCCCTATGGAGCCATCTGACTTCCTTTGCTGTGATAGTTGTATAATTATATCAATCATTTATGTAATACTTATTCTCTTTGGTGGGTGAAATCCCTATTGCCTTTTGTTAAATTGTTAATAGCTTCATCAATGGCTTGCTACTTGTTTTTGCCTTGATGATTTTTGCAGTCTGCTTAGAGCTTTTTATTTACTTTCCTAAATTGATAACTTTATGTGCATTTTACTTATGAACAGGAATCCCTTTGAAAAGCCATTTACATCTGTTTCTAAATTCAATGTACTTTCTAAATCTAATCTGTCCTACTTACTCAACAAATATAAATAAAATATAATACAGCTTTGACTTCTATACTGAATCCGAGACCTGCGATTTCATTTGCCATTATGTTTCTCTAGTTGTAAAACAGTAACTAGATCTATAGCTTCCCTGATAACACATGGCCCACCCATAACTGCCTAACTCAATCTTTACCTTCTACAAGCAAGTTACAAAGACTCATTTTTCCTATGAATTCATAGCTTTTTCCTGAGATATACCTTTTATTTTAATGGTTTATGATTATTTAAATTTTCATGTGGGCCTCTCTTCCAGTGAGCAGTGACGATATATTTTGCTTCGAATGTTTAGACATAACAGATTTTCAATGAAAGAATGAAATGTATTGATGATAAATCAGCTCAACTAGTGGTTGAAATGTCCGAATAATAAGTAATTAAGATAACAAAGAAATTAAAGAGTTTTCTGTGTCATATCCTGAGGAGAAGCAGAGAATATATGCTCGTTAATAACATATTCTCAGAAGAGGAAAAACTAGGCAAGGATACTGAACTATTGCTGTGAGGTAGAAATAAGGCCTTTTTACAAATGCCTAGAGAGGAGAGTGTCTGGAGGAGAAATTGGCAAATGTGGCAAGTGCTAGTGAGTAGTCAGGTGATAATTGTGTTTGACAAGACAGGAATCATTGCAAAATGTGATGAGAGCTATTTCAATGGAGCGCTGGGTCCAGGGATCTGCACTGTTAACAAGAACCTCAGATGGTTTGTATGCAGCAATAATTCACATAACACTGAGCAATATTGTCTTAAACTATTTTTGCAAACCTAAGAGGGGGGTTATTATAGATTATTTTGCCTAAATAAGTGGTCTCATTTTAATTATAAGATATCTGGGTGTTTTCTGTTTAAATGACAGGAACTTCAATTAAAACATTAGTAATAAATATTCTAAGTTTCAGAATGTTGCTTTCTATACTTTATGAACACTAGATATACGAGAGTTTTTATTGTTGTTGAAAAAAAGAATTATAACAATGTGAATTTTTTCATAATGTTTTCCAAATAAGACAAAGAATAAAATATTTTAAACATGAGAAAAGGAAGTAGTGTCAGGTGTAAGCCTGAGAATGAATTTCCAATGGATAAAAATTATGTAGGATAAACGTTATAGGAAGAAAATTTATATAGATCTCAGTATTGAAATTATATATTTCCCACTAGAAGTTATGCTGAAAAGACTGTTTTACAAAGATTTAACCCAAATATATTGGAATTAAAATAATATAATCTGAATAAATATTTATAATATTTGATCTTTTCTATAGGAAATAAGGACAGTAATAATTAAATACAAACAGTTTCAATTGAAAGAGGCTTATAAATGATTTTGTGTAATAACAGATTCAGAATTGAAAGCTTCCTTCTCTCAGCTCTATATTTGAAAACATAACATGAAACTGTGGGAGATCATAAACAGCCATCCCAAAATGTGCCTCAGTCGTATGCAGATCACTTTGAGCTAAAGGCAACTTCAGTCACAGGCTGAAGAGAAACTTCTGCCCTTCTCTTTAACTACCTAGAAAAATTTGAATTAGAGGCCTTGCCCATAAGAGATTATCAGAGGTGACTTTAGACCTATCTATAGGGCAGGACAAACTTCTATTTACTAAATGTCTGTTCATATCATCTTGCAATGACATTTTGAAGTCCCCAAAGGGCATTACTTCATCCCTCACTAAAATATCTTATATACCTCAATCCCCCGTTCTATCTCTGAACTTCTCCTGCATGTGGGGTCTCTGACTCTCTCATGTATATGGGGTACCCATACATATGTATGTATTAAATTGGTTATTTTCTCTTGCTAGTCTGTCTCATGTCTATTTGATTATTAGACCAGCCAGAAGAACCGTAAGTTTAGAGGAAAGTTTATTCCTCCCCGACAGGACCATTATTAAAAAAAGAGAATTGTGTCTGTGTGCGCATTTACACAGATTACAGAGACATGCTGTGTAGGAATCATTTTTTGTTATGTAAGGTAATGGGTTCAAGAAAGTCATATGATAATTAATAACCCTCAAGGGTTTTAAATGTTATTTTCCATTTTTATGAACTTCTTTCTGAAACCCAATAAATAGTTGATGAATCATTCAGTAGCTAAAAAAAAAAAACATATTATTCAGTGCCTTTTGTACAGAGTTGGGTTTTTATTATGACACTGATGTTTCCTGGTGTCCAAGAAACAGTTCCCAAAGCAATTTTAATATATCCTACAAATGGAAATATATATATACATATATTTATATATTCAACAGATTAAAGTATGATTTTGAAACTCTCACAGAACAGATAACTGAGAAAGGCATCCTAATATATTTGAAAATTGTTCATTGTAAAATGTTTAAAGAGTTCTTAAAAACACAAGGAATGGAATTATTTAGCAATATGTACAGTAACTGGATTTCTGAACCCACTTAAAGATCTGCATATCACAATTCCCCAAGCAAGAGCTATATAGTTTCCAGGAGGTTGCACATATCTTATTTATCTTCTTCCCTTTTTTCCCTTAATATTCCAAATATCAAATTTTGGCTGAAATGTGTTCTAGCCATTTGCTATATCCTTTCCCAGAAACCTTAGCCAATTGTACATCCTGATTTGCAACTTCAACATCTCATGAATATCATTTCAAACTCTACCCAATGGATGAAGTTTCTCTATGGTAAGAAGCAATTTGGAATGAAGAACTTATAGAAAAAGAGTACTGTTTATAAGACATATAGTTGGAAATAAGCATTACAATCAGTTGCAAAGGAGACAGAATCACCGTAATTGGTGAGAATACCCTGCCAATTATGAGAACCAAGGAACTGAATTTCCCAAGGCTTACATAAGAGTTCTCCATCTATAGTGGCCCAGCTTGCTTAGTTTTGGATTCACAGTGATCTTTAGACCTTTGGATCTTCAGAGTAATATATATATATTTTGGCCTAGGAAAAACACTTTCAGAACTCTCAAGCATAATCCTGCCAAATGTTTCTCAAAAGTATATTTTCATATACAAGAGCAAAATGATATTTTGATATAGGAGTATAGCTCAGAAAAGAAATGATGATGTCACTGCCTTGAGTGGGGAGCTCACAAGAAAGAAGATATAACTGAATATTCAAGCTTCCCCACTGTGTATAGTCATTAATATAGATGTGGTAATTTATATGAATACTTAAATTCTGCAAACTGAATGATTTTTTAATTTAAAACATTTATATTTTTAAAGACTTTATTTTTAGAGCAGTTTTAAGTTAGCAGCAAAATTAAACAAAAATTATACACATATACCCTGCCTCCACACACATGCAGAGCCTCCTCGACTATCAACAACCCCACCACAGTGGTACCGTCATTACAAGGAATGACAAACATTGACAAGTCATTTCCTACTTTTTCTGTCTCTCTTCCTCCTTCAAGGACTACTTTTATTTCAATGTTTCAGAAGTTTCCAATTATTTAAATAATAGGTTTTGACAGCAAGATGAAATATGTCTTTTAGCCTTGATCTCATTATCCACCTTTCTTCAGACTAACAAGTACAGGGAAGTATAGGTAAGTTAATTCAGGATATAGAAATTTCCTGCTAATCTGCAGCTTTCAAACAAAAGGGGCTAGCTAAGAAACAGTATAACCGATATACAACTCCAGTCTTTATATTATTGATGAAAAAAAAAAAATCTGTTAATGTACTTTGAGTGTCAGAATTGCATCCTAAGGCCCAACTGGTTCTTACAGCTGATTATACAAACAAGCAAAAGGACAGAGTCACTCTATCTGGCATTTCAAATCTATTTGCTGTTACTTCTCATCACAAGTAATTTACCTCTGAATTTTCTCCTGCCCTTAAATATGGTAGAGTGAGGGAGATAGTGGAGGGAGGTGGTAAAGCTCTTTCTGACAAGACCCTTTGCAGTGGCTTCTGGCTGTAAGTTGCATACATTTTACCCTCTTGGATGGCCTCTCTGAATACTAATTCTCATCACATTGACTGATACTGTACACCACACAGGGCTGCCAGCTGATAGACAAAGTTGCAATTGGCATGGCCTACCTGGTAGACATGCATGGATATTACTGACCTGCCCCTTCCCTCTGCCAATTACACTGTGAGAATCAGTGTCATTGTCCAATACCACTGATATGCAGGATGGCACCAGGTTAGTAGTGAAGAAAGACATTCACCACAGGACAATTGAGTTTATGCCTTTTATTCTCTTAGGGGCTAAAATCAAAATAGTAAAAAGATAAAGAAGACTATTTCTTCAGTCAAAGGAACACAAACAATGAAAGTCTAAATCTACTAAATGGTAATAGCATAACTTATGCCTAATTACTTGCATAATAATTTATATTTCTGCTCCTCTCCTTTTTCCTCTCTGCCTTCTCTCCTACTCAGACACCACTTCCTTAGTGAGGCCTATCCTGACCTTTCAAGTGCTGTAGAGAGGACTGAAAAACTAATGAAAAAAATCAAACAGGTAGCACAAGGTTTGGCATATAGCACAAGTTTAATAAATGGAAATGGCTATAGTAGCAATAGCAAATCTAACTGTTGGATTTTTATTGTTGTTATTTATTATACTTCACTCAGCCTGCAGCCACTGATGGGTACAGAATTAAATAGGCTGGAATCCCATCAGAAGTGACCCAGCTGAAATACACTACTAATCACATTATTCTACCACTTCTTCCTCAGTCACTAAATCAGGTATACATCTACTCACTCATGCATTCATTCTATCTCCAGATATTTCTTAAGCACCCACTGTGAACCTGATAACTAAGGAAATGATGGTACATAAGACAGACATGATCTCCAACCTAATAGAGTTTTTTTTCTTGGGCAGTAAAATACAAGCCAAAATAAAATAATTGCCAGAGCAGGGAGGTGAGATAGTCAAGAAAAGACTTTCAGGAGGAGAGTCCCAATCTCATGTGCCTTCACAAGAACTGAAACTACAAAGGGCCTTTCAATTTAAATTCACCCATAAAAGAGGAAACTACGCACTTGCATGAAAGAAAAACACACAAGGAACATGGGATCACAGTTTCCCATCATCAATTTATTTTTTAATGCATTTGAATATGCACTAATAACGGAAATTGTTATAGGTATGACATGGTTTAGCAAACTTGATTCCCCAAAAGTATACATTATAAATGACAAAAAGGGACAAAGTTTTAGACACTGGATGGTTAAAAATTTGGAAAACTCCCTTTATCTTCCTAGACCTCAAATCTGTCTAAAAATAATGACAACAAAAACATCTACCACATCAAATTCTGTAGTTATCAGTATAAATGTAACAATGGCACACTTTTACAAAGTATCTAATAATAAACTTTTAAAAATTTTTGTGAGAAATATCTAGCCCAGTGATATTAGCCTGATGATGATAGAATCTAAAATATAAAAGTATCAAAGACTAAGAGTCTCAGTTTCAGTTTATTGTTACATATGATTCAATAAAAATGGAAATGTGAGGCTCTAATTCTTTATCAGTGCAATCTTATGCTCTCTATCTATGAAGAAAGAAAATGTATCAGTGCCCATTTGTTGGCCACCAAAGCTTTTCTTCAAAAATATATTTTGAAGCGCTTTGGACTTACTGCAAAATTAAGACATACATGTAGGAAAAAAAAAAAACGTTGTAGTTATCAATAATATATGTGGTTTCACTGATACTAATATTATTTATAATCACTGATACTAGGAAAGAGCAAAACAGAGAATAAACACATTTTCTAGATCAGTTCCTGGGTGTTTTTGGTCACTGTCATTCCCCCTAAGGAATTTTCTGACTTGCCTATCTTTTATCATCCTCATATGTTACTGGTCAAGAGGTTAACCTCCGGTGCAAGGTTTAATCAAGATTTAGTAATTAGGTTTTTCTTTCCTGTGATAAGAAATATTTTTAATGTAATTACCTAATGAGAACAGGCAAAATGCTACTGAATCCTAATTGATAAATACCCAGGAGTACACAAAACACTACAGACCATCTGCCCTGAATTTTGAATGACTACCAATTTCAGGTCTGCATGACAACCAAATCAATTTAGAGCCTTGTGGGTTCTTACTTAAAGGATCGCTCATCTCCACTATCAGCATATCTAGCTATTTCAGCTGTGTGTGCTCATGCTATGACAAGAATTCAAATGCTTTGGTGATCTGCTTTTGAAAACTTGTAAAATATTAAATGTCTCCTAGCACTAATACTAATCGATACGATTTGTCGTATTTTTTTATGAAACAAGTCACTAACAAGTTAGATAAGTAAGCTCAAAATGTATAAGACTGGGTTCAGTAATGAAAATAATAATGAAAGTACAACAAAAATAAAGCAGGATTTGGAAACAGAGAGGTATTCTAATCCTAGGTCTGAACTTCTGAAATCTTAGACAAGTAAATCAAACTAGTTGCTTTATTTGTAAACTAAAAGTGATAAGCCTACTTTCTAATTTTGTTTGGAGGTCTCCTGAAAGCATGTGTATCCGATGGTCTGGCATGTGATAAAACATGCGGTCAATATTATTATGTCCCCAGGTTGGCCAGTGACACCCCAGTGTGCAATCTGCCTTGGCTTCTGAATTCTACATTGGCTGATTCACTCAGTGTGCCTCAGCAACGGTTCTAAGATGAGAGTAATCACAGAAAGGCAATACATTGGTGCATTTTTCTCTGGAGGTCTCAATTTAAAATTGTGAAAGGAAAGAAAGGCCATGTTTTTACAACCATGGCAAAGAAGAGAATTGATGACTAAATGAGCCAAACACTAACAGCACATTTTACGCCTGATTTACTGAAGTAATTGCCTGTATCTACCCTTACTTTTGGCCATGATTCTTAAATTCACCTCTAACATCTAGGAATCACACAGTTTGCTCAGGAGACAAAAATCCTAGGATAGGGGACTTCGTGAATCAGCACTGACTTCTGAGTGAAAGTTCTCCATGGAAATCATTTCCTGATTTATAAATGTTCACCACTAGAATTCTCTGTAGTTTTACACACGTGAAATATTTCCGTGTTCGAAACATGATAGTACTAAGCATCTGTAGGAAAGTAAACTAATACCAACATCAACATGTAAACACAAAGTAACAGGATTTTATAAGATCTGCTTTTCACATTTTCTTTTTTATATTCTATAAAAAGAGTATAAGATAGCAAAATGGTTGTCTAAATCTAACTGCAGACATAGTTTTAGCTCTTTTAACTGCATTAATCCTTCAAGATCCTCTCTCATAGTTTATAATATCATTCAAATTTTACTCCAGACATTTACTGTTTCCATATGTTCCTAGCAGGAAACGTGCCTGAAAACAGAAATTTAGAGAGACATGTGATATTCAATAATATAAAACATTTTCAAAGGGAACAAAAGGAATACTCTGATAAAAATACTTGTTGGATTTGGTTTCTGCAAGAAGAAGCAATTCTGCCTCAAGACTGTAATATCAAATATTATCCAAGTTTCATTCCTTTGGTAATCACTGTTTTACTGCTAAGCATTTATTTTTTCTGATATTTTTCTTAATTCTCTTATGTTAAAAAGTTTTTATAACAAAGGTTATTATTTTAAGTCTTATTTTAAATCTTCTCTAACTAAAATATATAGCTGAAGCCACTCCTCGAATGATATTTTCCTACATAATTTTCTGAAACTATAAGAATTATTTGATACAATAGTACTATTGTTTGGGCTACAGCACATCACATTAGATGAGACACTGATGAGGTCTCCAGAAGTTTACGATGTGTCACACCACTTAAAGGATTAAAACTAAGATAATAGACTGAATGAGATTAATCAAATTATTGTTAAATATTTTTTGACAGTTTGCATTTTAATCTTGGGACTATAAGTGGTGGTTACAGAAAAATCCAGACGATAATTTCTCTATGTGATAATATAAAAGTATACCCACCGAAGACCTCTCTATAGTATAGATAGAGGGATAAGCGATACATAATGAATGTGAGCTAAAACCCTGGATTATATAATGGGATGGAATGGGATGAGAAAGACTTAAAACACCTTCTTCAGAAAATTTTAGAAATTTTACTTTATTGTAAAATGTACATTTATTGGAAACGCTCTCATGAGATAAAGTCTTTACCTCACTGCCTTTCAAATTAAAAAATCTTTAGGACTTAAGTTATTTCAGTTTATACAAGATTCTTGAAGTTTTGCCGATAAAAGGGATTTTCTTACACTAAAAGAATATTTAAACACAACCAGGATAATAATAACAAACACATATCAAGAATGATGCCACTTGTCACTCCTCTCACACTGCAGGTGTTCACTGCATTCTTCCCCCGTGTGATGGTTAATTTTGTGTTGACTTGGCTAGGCTATGGTGTTTGGTTGTTTGTTCAAACAACAGTCTAGCTGTTGCTGTGAAGATATTGTTTAGATGTGATTAACATTTACAATCAGTAGACTTTGAGTAAAACAGATTACTTTCCATAGTATGGGTAGACCTCATCCAAAGAGTCGAAGACCTTAAGAGTAAAGACTGAGGTTTCTGAAAGAAGAAGCAATTCTGCTTCAAGACTAAATATTAACTCTTACCTAAATTTCCAGCCTGCAGGCCTACCCTACAAATCCCACACTTTTCAGCCCCCAACAATCACATGAGCCAATACCTTAAAATACATATAAACATGTATTTTTATATTTATATTATATATACTATATTGGTTTTGGAGAACTCTGCTTAATATACCCAGTAAGTACAGGCATGGTCTTTTCAGACACTTGCTCCAGGCAGCCACTACTGACTGGTCAATTAAAGACGACACATTCAATTAAATCTATTTGCCATTTCTATATTAAAAGGTCTTGACATTTAGGGAAATAGCATAAGGAATACTAGTACAAAGTAAAAATTCATTTTGTAATGTATTTAAGCATCTTTGTCTTTTAGGTATGTTTCATTTGCTATTCAATCAGCTTGATTAAATCAAAACATATCTCATAGCTCTTTATCATTCATATTGGAGAAAAGTTTCTAACAGCCTACCAATAAAAATAAAAAATATGGAGAGGGTTTAAAACCAAAGCTGTTAAAATGATCTACTTGAAGTTTTCCAAAACTTCGCATAAACTAAACATATAGTCTAAAAAGTGTACTTCTAATAGAGCATAAAGCCATCCCTGGATACATGTCGCCTAAATATGTCTTTACTTGGAACCATGTGAACAGTCTTGGGCAAGAATTTGGAAGACCTGTGTGGGACTGTGAGCAAGTCCTTCAGCATCTCTTAGAGTCATTTTCTTGATATGATTGATTAGATGGCTTTACAACGCTTTCTTGCTTTGGGACCAATGGTTCATAGCAGATGGAGAATGTGATTCAAAGGCAGTTTCACCTCAGACATCTTTTAAGTTCACTTTAAAAATTTTCTAATAGGTGAAGCTACAGATTGCTTTAATATCTGTATCATTTAACATTACAAGAACCTCAATGTTCTAGTTGATTACAATATGTATAGTGGTAGTTTACTAATAAAGAAATGAGTGAGTTTGTGAGGTTTGTATTATCTAATGTTATGTTATGAATAACTTTTGTAGGCATTCCATAATTTAATTTTAAATGTTTTAAATTAAGTAGTATTTTAAGCATATTTTTCAAACTACGGAACATAGTAAAACAGAAATCTATGTTATGTACCTGTCATCCAGATTTATCAATACATTTTGTAATTTTTTTTCTCAAGACTTTTTAGAGATAAAACATTACAGATACAGCTAAAGTTTCATCTGTCAAAACTTCTTTGCCAACTTCTCCAACTTCACCCAACCTTTAAATATTGGTGTTTCAAAGTTCGGTCTTGAGATGAATTTTCTTCCTTCTTTACTCTTTCTCTCTAAATGATTTCACTCATTTCCTTAAAGGCATAGTTAAGGTGAAGACTCACACATTATCAGAGGGCCTTAGTCATAGGGTCTACTCCCACCACCAAAGGAGTCTAACCGCCTCTCCAGTCAGGCCCTAACTCTGAGCCCCAGATGCATAGTATCCAACTGACTACTTAACATCACTACCGCTACCTACCCAGCCAATCTGTATGTCTCCCACATCTCAGTTAATACTACCACGATCAACTAGGTTGCTTAACTCAGATATTTCAGTCATTCTGATTTCTCTTTTCTTTTATTCCCCACATCCAAACATCACCTTATAACATTGTTCCCCCCAGAAAGACACACCTTGTCTTGTCCACTACTCCATTTCCTCTGCTGTCACCCTACTACATGATGCCAATATGTCTGACCTGGACAATTACAACTGCCTCCTACATGGTCTCCTTTGTCATTCTTGCCCGCTCCATAAATTCTCAACATTGCATGAAAAGTAAACATCTTAATATGGAAACTGGACAATGTTACTGTGTGTCTTAATCATTCGAAGGATTCATATTACACTCTGAACAAAGTCCACGTTACTAATCTCAGACAACAAGTCCGATGCTATCTGGTTCCTCAGTCCGATCCTGTCTATCTTTTCAATCTCACCATTTACCCTCTGCTGACTGTCTGAGGCTCACTCTTCCCCACCCCCACTCCCAGTTTTTCAAATGAGCCCTTTCCACCTCACAGCTTTATCTCATGCTGTTTCTTCTGCGTGAAAGCTTTCCCCATTCATCCTGACTCTTTTAACTGTCACTTAATCAGAAGGACAATGAGGAGTTCACCGACCTTTCACCCTAAACAGACATTTTCTAAGATGCTTTTAAAAAATTTTTCCTCATGTATTACAAATTGCAAATATTTTTATTTACTTCTCCACTCATCTATTTTTAGTTTTTTACCTCCACTGGAATGTAAGTACTAGTAGTTGGATGTGTTGATCATGTTCATTTTTGTGATATTAGCAAAATCCCAAGTCTTAAAACATAGTAAGCATTCAAAAATTTGTTTTAAAGGAAATAAAATATACAATTTATCTGAAAAAAAAAAAGATTCCTTAGCTTCAAGCACTTATCCTACTATTCTTATGTCACTAGACCAATAGTCCATTACTCTAACAAAAACATTTTGAATTTTGACACCGATCTCCAGGAAAATTAAACAAAATCAGTAGAAGAAAATAAAGAGGATTTTATGTTTCATTTAGATAGCCTGAAAGATTTATTTTAGATTTTAGATAAGTATCTAACTAGCTAGCTAGGTGATAGATAAAAAGATAAGCAAATATTTATATTTATTTAAATGTGTATTATATAAATAAATTCAAGTTACATTTATATCATAAATTATGTACACATGTATTAATTACATATAGTATGTAGTATGTATATATTATATGGTACAATGACATATAAAAAATTTTTTTTCCTAATTAAAACTGTAATAAAGACCATGCTGAAACATGAGGAAATATTATGATATGGTGTTCAGTTAAAAAATATAATGCAAATAGTAGTTTCAGTACAGTTACAGGTATATAAAATGTGTATATGCATCTAAATAAGAAAAGTCACTGGCAAAAATGAAAAGAGTTACATTAGGATCTATTATTATACTTATTAATTTTCAAATTTTTATTCATGTTTTATACCTTTTACATCAAAAGTAAAAATAAGGACAAACTGCACAACAAAACCTTTCATAAAACTTTACAAAGCTGATGTTAAAAGCTGAATTATATCATGCTACAGGTAACAGATATTTTATTGTTGATTGTTATAATTGCTTTGAGTTGTAGTATATCTAGAATCACATAATAAGAGATGATTCTTAAGCAAAATTGGAGACAATAGAGTCATTTTAAGCAAATTAAGTAGGCAATTTTTTCATAAATATTGCTGACATTTAGGCATTTGATCTTTTATCTATTTCCCAAACCAGTATAGCTAAAGAAACAAAATGAAATATAAGCCTTGAAGCCTGGATCTCATCACTCAGGACATAAAGATAATAAATGTTTATTTCTTTGATGTAAAATTTTATTTTCTTGAGTTAGTAGGAAATTAATGGTATTTTAATTTGAAACTTAACTAAAGACCATCGACTCATTTTATGCTTCGTTATTTAAGTCAAACATTATTCTGTGACAGGCATTGTGCCACCCAGTGGGCCACAAATATGATGAAGTACCATCCTCACCTTCATTAAAAACCACAGCAGATTGTGTGACTTTGTCATAGGTACTGCCCCTGGCCCTATGGCCCAGGGCAAAGGGAATTCACAGGAATGCAAGTTAATTCCTTCCCTGAAGAGTCCTTGTGGAGAAGATAATGTTTGTACTGTCCTTTGATAGATGGGTAGGGTTTCACCAAGCATAGAACAGAGGGAAAGAATATTCAACATTGAAAACAGGATAATAAGGGCATGTGAATTACAGTTTTTAAAATCTCATCATTATTCTTGACTGGAGGAAGAGGCAAAAGATAAAAGAACTAGAATTTCTTTTATATACTGAGGTGACTCATCTTTTAATAAGTTCATTTGTTCAGTTATATATGCTTTATAATGGGCAATGAATCTAACTTATTAAATTTATTATAAAAACTATTTTTTATTAAAAACTTTGTGGCAAAAATATTAGAAGAGATCATAATATACTTACACTAAAAAAATCAGTTATATAATAAATTTTTTTAAATGTATATTAAGTTAATGATAATTCCATCTGCAAAGTGACTAAAAATTGTTTTTAGGTTTATTTTTTAATTCTAATTTTAGCAGATTAATTTTTCTACGGGTAACTGATTTGTTTTCCTTTTTAAATGCTGATGCTAGCATTATATGAGACAGTAAATGTTAGTTAACAATATAAGTAATTTTAATACAGAATAGCATCTTCTGCAAAGCAGTCAGAGCCACCTATAACAAATTTTCCATATTTAGATTGTTAATACATGCCTATTGTTATACAAGCTCTCCTTTATACAACATGGAAGGGTCATAGAAACCAATGGCCTATTTATTTGATGTCTTGAAAGGAACAAAGTGAAAGACACGTAAACTTCACAGAACATTTCAAACACGTATATGCGTTTAAAAAATATTTATATTTATGTTATATAAGAAATTTCACTGCCTGATCATTACCTCTTTTTTATTGTACTATTGCATGTGGACAATCTAACACCAGGCATTCCTCTGAGTGGTCAGGCCAAACTGAGCAAAGGCAAACAGCACCACATTCGTAGTCAGTGGTCCACGCTTCAAGTCCACAGAGAGCTCCTATTTCATGTGTTTTTCATTTTCAGTTCTTCCCTTCTTTTGGCTTTCACCGAGGTCAAAGGAATCCTCAGCAAGTAAAAAATGCAAGCATCCAGTTGCATACTGGAAATCTGCCCATCCATTATCTAAACAACTCTAACTTTAAAGTTAACGAGTTCATTTAGTTTAACATCAAAATTCTAATGGTCAAGAGAAATATATGATTTATTAAAGATGTTAACTGCGATGACTTTAGCTAATGTTTCTCCTTTTTGTTTGGTCTCCAGAGATATCCACAGGAGTGATTATCACAGGGGTGATCAATCTCTACACATCAATTTCTACATAGCATCCAGGCTAAAGAGTCTCTAATTCACCTTCAATATACCCCCAACCTTCCCTGGCTGTAGAGCTTCTCAACATAATGCTGTTCATCCAAGTAGCAGAAAAGAACCTCCAAGATTTTCGCCCCAATCATGTAAGACCTAGACAGTGTGAGCACAACCTCAAGAAGCAATTGTACTCTTTCACATATGGCCCCTCATAAGTAGTCTTTTCCTTTTCTCATACCTTAAAGGTCTGTGGTGTTTGATGGCCAGAAAGGCTGGATATTAGATGTGAATACTGCTTTGCAGAAGCTTTCAGTAAAATCTTTAAAAGTAGTGTCCTGGAAAAGTGAAGCACCCAGTTACTAATTACCAGATAAATTACCAGGATTCAATTTTCAAAAGAGCTACCCAATTACCCACACTCTTTGCTTCCTCATTATGAATACATATATGTTGAACAATTAGAATTTTATTACCAAACTGAAACTGAACTTACTTTTATAAATTAAAATACATGAAAAAGCCTTTCTCACCATGAATTTTACAAGTAGTTTTCAAAGATATTTAGATATTTCCTTGTAGCAACCTTCAATTTATATGCTGCTTCTTCATTTTGGTGTTTTCTTATGTTAGATGTTTATATGTTAAATCTTGGCCAAAGGCTCATATGACTAAATTACTCACAGTACAGCATTTTTCTACTTAAAATGTGGAGAAAAAGCCTCCTGGAAGTTATTAAAAATACATTTCTAAGTATATATTTTTGATATAGATGTTCCAAAAAGCAATTCAGTATAAAAAATATTGGACTCATTTGGCTTATTAAAACAAATTGTGTGCTAATAACATGAAAGATATTTTTTAAGTCCATATTCTACTTCTGTTATCTCTTCATGTTTCTTGGTTGTCTGAAATTAATTTAATTATTTATTCAAAAAATATTTTGAGAACTTGTTATGTCCCTGGCACCATGCAAAGCACAGGACACATTAAGGTGAGCAAGAGAATAGAGCTCCTATGGTGGGATCAGGCTGCAATGGTGATGATTTGAGAGAAGTTTAGGCAGCATATCACCAGGACTTGGTGATAATCTGAGTGGCAGCAGGGACAGAGAGAAGTCAAAGAAGACACTTAGGCTTTTGGAGTTGACGAGAAGGCTTTTGGTTCCATCCTTGATGCTAAGAAAAACAATAAAAGGAATATGTGCATGAGAGGACTAAGATGAAAAGCTGCTGAGTGCGGCATGCCTGCACCATATCTACACATCTGTATGTAATAGGCAACTGAGAACAGGAAAGTTATCAGGCTAGAGATATAAGTTAGGAAATTAATGAGACTACTCAGGATATGTGGGTAGAATGAAAAGAGGAGAAACACTAACTTTTAAAGGAAAGATGGAGTTGGAGGAGCCTGGAAAAGGGCCCAAGAAAGGAGTGGCCAGAAAGAGAGAGAGAAAAAAATGCCAGAAGCATATAGCATCAGGGATTCCATGGGAACAGTATATTCTGAGAAAAAAGAATTGAGAGCTAAGTCTAGGACTGAGATGTATCTCTTGCATTGAACACTGATTGAGAAAAGTGGGTTGACTTTCAAGGGGACAGCTTCAGTGAGTAGAGAAGTGAAATAAAAGTAACAGACAGTGATTACAGGTACTTCTTCAACATAGAGAGAAAGAGAAAGCAGAGAATGGTGGTAAGCTGATATTTTAGTTTTAAAACCTTAAGGAAGGATTTTAGTTTTGTAAGAAAGTTAAGATTTGAAAAGATATCTGCACATCTATGTTTACTGCCGCATCATTTACAATAGCCAATATATGGAAATAACCTAAATATTTATCACATAATGAATTAATAAAGAAGTGAGATAGATAGATAGATGATAGATATCCATCCATAATAGAATACTACTGGACCATTTAAAAAGCTGAAATTTTGCCATTTGCAATAACATGGATGGACCTTGAGGGTATTACGATAAGTGAAATAAGTCAGACAGAAAAGGACCAAAATCATATGATTTCACTCAAGAGGTAATATTTTTTTAAAAAGAGATAAACAAATGAACTAATAAAACAAAAGCAAACTGATAGACAAGGACAACAGATTGGTGGTTATTAGAAGAGAAGGGTAGAGGGAAAAGGGCAAAAAGGGTCAAAGTATGATGATGGATAAAAACTAGACTTTGGTGGTAAGCACTCTATGGTGTATACAGATATTGAATTATAATGTTGTATATCTGAAATTTATATAATGTTATAAACTAACATCACCTCAATTAAAAAAAAAAGTCAGACTTGAAACCATTTGGTGACTCTTGGAAAGGAACCTGTGGAAAAGAAGAACATAGAGGTAAGAGAATGGAAGAGATGATATCACTGACCTCACATAAAAAAGAAAGTATTTCCAGCAATTACCTAGATAGGACTTACTTTTAAATTAAAAAAAAAAAAAGTTTTTTCTAAATCAATATTACTATCTCTCTGTATAACTAGCACTTTCTAGTCAATTATTTACTTACTAATACAATTGACCCTTGAATAACATGGGTTTGAAATGCATAGGTCCAATTATAATGGATATTTTTTTTAATCAATATAGTTGGCCCTTTCTGTCCATGAGTTTTGCATCCACAGATTCAACCAACTCTGAATTGAAACACTATTTTCACATTCCCAACTGCAGTTTCCAAAATGCAGATTCCCAACCATGGGTGGAGAAAACTGTTTCCTTTGGGAAAAAATGGATGGAAGTTTGCACGTCTAACCTGTTATTGTTTAAGGGTCAACTATATATTTAAGCATCACCTCCTTCCACAAAGGGCTTGAGGTAGCAAACAACAAAACAATAACGAAATGAAAACTATACAACAAAATTACAAACCAGATGTGGGGATTTGAGTAAGAGGTATAAGGGTGGAAAAATAATAAAGCCAAGTATTAGAAATATATACAAAGCCTTGTATATTTGCTTAAATGTAGCAAAATATGGCCCTGAGTTTACTAGCAACCAAAGCAACAAGAGAAACACAAAATGTTACAAGGCTCAATGTCTGAAAAATAAAGACAAAACAATGGCCCAGAATAGACATAACTGCTTCTCCTTAAATTAAGCCAGAGAAGAATTTGTTCTTGTTCTTGCAAAGATAACATAGTGAGGAAAAAAAACGCCTTCCTTACAACATGTCAACAACTGGTAAAGCAACAAATTTCAAACACCTGATTCTTAATATGTGCCCCAATATATTCTAAAGGGAAATGATACCAGATGGTAATTAATTTGGATTCCAAGAAATGTAGAACTCAAACATCTGGTTTGATAGATGGCCTAATTTAGAATATCTTAAAGGAATGGAAAATGTGCATGCCCTGCAATAATTCATTCATAAATATTATTAAATAGCATTTCTCTCCACTAACATTAAAATAAGGTTTATACAGCAGAGAATTTAATATCAAGAACCTTGAGTGCAACCACAAATGTAGGCAATCAGTCATGAAGATGTGGCACAAAATATCCCAACTGGTGGGCATAAGTGGAAATAAGGAATCCAGGAGTAACTAACTAGACATCCTGGGTTGCCTGGGACAATCCCAGTTTATATCTATTGTATTGGCATGATTATTAATAGTGCCCCCACTACATTTTCAAATGCATTGCTATTTGGACAATAAATTATTTGATCATCTTAGTGGACACTGTTAAGTCTGTCTACTTTTGGGAACTTATCAGTAATAGGCCTTTAACCATTAGTCTGAAATTCAAGAGCTAGACTCCAATCTCTTGGCAAGTGGGCTTATAGTGATATAGGGTCCATCAAATTTAGTCAAGACAATATCCTGAAAAAAGAATCTGAGGTGATTTCCAAAATAAGAATTGCAAACTGAAGAAGAAGCAGAAATAGATATTCAGGGTCAGAAGAGCCTCACAGACAAATAGAAGCTCGCCCCAGAGGGTCAGGCTAGGGTGCTTTAAGAATGTCCCCAAACAGGTTCAAGGCTGAGCCGGCAGACATGATCAAGAAATATCAAGAGGCTGAGAACCAGCCATCCATGACACAATCTTATCATACTAGAAGTTGAAGAAGCTAATCTCTGAGAATCTGAGTAAAGACAATTAGGAAATATAAATCTGAAATCTTAAAAATAGTCATATTATTTGACTTAACAATGCCTCATTTGAAGAATTAATCTAAATAGATAATCTATCATACTCTCAAAAATAGAGATTTCAATTATTTGTAGTAATAAAAATATAAATAATTTAATTTTCCAGCTATTTTAAATTGGTTAAATTAATTATGATACATCCAAATAATTTAATATTGAAGAATTAAAAATTATATTCTTTAAAAATATTTAAGAATGGAAAAATGCTACAATATAATACACAAAATTGAATGTATCCTTGGAATTTAATTTATATAACTTTGTATACATAAATAATATTTTAAAAATAAAAAGTGATAACTTATGGACTATAAGATTAAAAAACTTTTATTTTCCTTTATACTTTAGGCTGTTCATGTTTTCTGAATTTTATGCATTAATGAGCATATATTTCTTTTATAATCAAGAAGGTAGTACTGTTATTATTCCTAATGTCAGATAATATCTTTTTCAAAACATTTTCCTAAAGTTTAATAGGAACTAAAAAGGATGATTTTCTTGGTCTAAGATTTGGCATAGAGTGATTTAATACACTTACTCAGCTTGTCTTTATGTTTACTAAATATTCAATGACGTTTTCTAACACTATACATATTAGGGCATCATTAGGACTAAATTATCAAGTCAGAAAATATCTCAGGTAATTTAGCATTTGGCAAGTTACTGCTGCCAACAAAGGTCTAGGGTTATGATTTCCCTGAAACATTTTAAAAGTAATGATAATTTAGATTTATAGATGGAATTAGTTTATACTACTTACACAGTGTATTAACTGAAACTTTTGCATTTTTAGAGTATGGTAACTGGCAATCACAACAAGACCTTAGAGCAATATCCTTAAGTACTCTATTGCCAACAACATAAATTAAATAATGCCTGATATAGTTTATGTCAAGTATAGTTTATTAAACTTTGATTCTCTGAAAAAAATATATGTATATATATTTCATTCAAAAGATGAATGTTAAGAGCCACTCCAATCTGAGATTCTATGATTACAAGAATTATCATATTTGACATATGGTAATTCTTTAACTAGAATATTCAGAATAACTGCAACAGAGGTTTTTCTGTAAAAATCTATTTTTATAGAATATATGTGAGCACAGTTCCAGAAATCACAGTAATTTAGAGAATAATATGAATTGCTTTTAAAAAGTTCAAAGAGCCCTCAAACAGATCAATTCATTGTCAAATTATTCTTCCAGTGTAGTTTAAAATGTTTGTCACTGAGGCTTTGTCCATATATTTTTTAAACAAATCTAAAAATTAGCGTAATTTGATTTATGGGAATCTCAGGATCTATATTTTGTAAAATACTAAATTATTTTCATTAAGCAGGTTCAATTAGATATGTAGTCACTTGAAGGTGAAATAGACATACTTAAGCAAAGCCAATATTTACTTGGTTGATCTGGAAGAGGTTTGTGTTTGAAAACATATTTGTTTGTGATTTATTACTAACTCACATCTAAATATGCTTTAGCTTACAAAACTGCAATGGAAAATAATTCACGTTTAATTACATTTTAACTAGTCATTCTCTTACTATGAAATCCATGAAACTGGCATTAAACCAAAGTGATTTAATGTGAGTCCAGGAAAAGCAAGAGCATCTGATGAAATTGTCTGAATTACAGAAGTAGTGCTTAATTCAGTGGCTCAGCAGTTAGACTATATAATTAGATTTCTTTTGCATTAGTGTGGGAATTAAAACAAAGAGCAGTTAAAAGTTTTTCGTATTCTACACTAAGAGCTCTCTCTATGACAAACCTCTGGGTAAAATGTTAAAAACTAAATGAATTATATTTGCATTTTATCTACAAAATGTCAAAACCCTAAATAAAATATTAAAAGCATCAAAATATTTAACCCTACATACTCAAGCATCAGATAATGATTGATTTCATTATTCATGTCGATGTTTTGGTGTGAACATCAACAGAACTACCACCTACTGAATATTATTTTACCTGGAAGCAAACTATGAATAAAATATGGTATGTGTCCCATTATCAGTTTTTTATAACTCATTCAGATGCATAAAGAGTTCAGTGTTAATCAGCCTGTTTCAAATATTTCCAAGTCAATGTTCTATCAATCAAAAATTATATTTGTCTACTTATTTACAATATGACATCAATAAGTTACAAGCACAATGATTGTAATAAACTATTAGGTCCCAAGATTCATGGCAATTAAAGTTGAAGGAATCAAAATAGGGAAATAATAATGCGTTATACAGCCCAATGATCACTGATAACATACTATTTTTATCTGGGTTCAGTTAGGGAAACAAAGCTATTATACATGTTGAAAATAAAGTGATATGAGTAATATAAGAATTAGAGGTTTTAAGAATGTGGGAAGAACTGGGCAGTAAACACCTGAAAGGCTGCAGCTAGAACCATCAGAGAAGTAATTACTCATGACTTCAGCCCATAGCACCAGAGCAGGTAGCCAAGTCAGAGTCACCAAGAAGGTCAAGAAGCCACCACATCTGGCTGCCATAAGCATGGAGGAGGGGCTCCTGAATGACCTGGGATGCTACCATATCTGGCAGTCACAGCTGTAAAGTCAGGCTCCCCGACAGGTCTATAGAGCTACCACATCTGCCCAATATTCTCTCACCACGTCTTCCCAAAAATAATGCTTCTACATTATTTCCAACTTCCAAAGCCCCTAGTAGTACTTCTTTTTGTCAAACTCTATGTATAACCATACAGGGAAGCAAATTCTTAAAAATACAGTTACCAGACTAAGAAATATTGGTGGTTGGGTCAACTGAACATAAACATTCCTTTACCCATATTTAATTTCTAAATAAAGACAAAAACATCTTTCCACCTAATATATTGCAATTATCCTTTATTCAATTGAAGACATGCTGACCTCCACAAAAGATGAAACACAAAGTCCCATATCATTTTATGCATCTCTGGGTGATATTTGCCTTTCGAGATGATTCATACTCCCCACTGATATCCTGTAGTTTAATACTGAGATACAGGGTTAATCATTGCTAAGAATCTAAATGCGTACCTTAAATTATATGAGAATTGAGCAGAGGAAAAAGTTGGTTAATATACATGAATATGTTCATATCAAAGAAAATTAAAAATACACAAGACTTCTATGACCCATGTTTGTGAAACCACTCACATGGCTGTAGTTGATATTTATAACATCCTTCTTCCATTACTATTCTAAATTCTCTCTGACCTCATCAAGTACTTTAACTACTCCTGGTTCTTTGCCTGATGTGGTAACCCACATTTTTATTTTTGAAGGGTCTATGTCATTAGCACTTGTGGCTATATTGTTTTACCACAGAACATGGGAAACCGAGTGGCACATTCAGAGAATCTTCCAGGTTCTAAGCATGTTCATCCTTGGTGCCACTGTATTACACCAACTCAATTTCCCCTTGATAATCAGGATCAATCTCCTAGCCAAAAAATATCCATTTCTTCACACTGTTTTAGTGGCATGAGGCGCCCTAAGCAGTCAGCTGACGTTCTTGACTTCCAGTTCAACGGAAACGTTGCTGTGTCCCTTGGTGAGAACATTCCTCCCTTGTGCGCTAAAAGCTCCAAACGCGTAAAGATTAAAGAACAGAAAAAGTGTTTTGATAGTAGATCAATAAGATAAATATTGAGGAGTCGCTCTCATTTTTCTCTACATTTTGTTCTTTTTAACTATTAACACATTCACCTTGGCAATGCCTCCAACACCTGTACTGAGAGGAAATCTGCGTGGGTGAAGCTCTCACAGCCTAAGGGACCTGATGCGACATTGTGCTTCAGTTTAGCTCCACCATACCCAGACACTGCAGGGACTCCATGTCAAGTTCTGATGCACAAACAGCGGCACCTTTTCTGCCGATCCTCTTGCTCCACTATCCCTTATCTGACTTTTAGTCTCAATTGTTAAAATGGGAAACTATCAAAGTCAACAGCAGCAAGCAACAAACCATTAATTATTATCCCTGAAATCCTTTGATCACTCTCCTAGGATCTAGCCTAAGCAAAAAAACAAATATTGACTTTAGAGGAAATTTTTCCAAAATAATGATAGCAATGCATCACTCTATCTATAATCAGGATTTCTACATAATAAGAACCAGTTGAGTGAAAATTCATGTAAATGGGTTTCAGGAGATAGCAGTGAATATGAAGAAAAGAAGACAGTTAAAGGCTATAGGATAACTTAGTCTGAGAAGAAAAAGTTATGGGGTGACACTAATCTTCCAACGTCTTTCTCTTTCACATCCAAAGTAATTAATGAGGAAACTTTAGGTTAGTAGAGAAGAAGAAAAAAAAAAAAAACTTCTTGAGTGAAAAGATCTATGGGGCTACAATATATTATTGGAAGAAAACTTTGAGACTTGCCTGTGGTTTCTGAAAAACAGTTCTGTATTAAGAGAGGGATCATGGAGGGGACCCATAAGGTCCTTATAATTTCTAGCTTTTTCATATAGTATTCCATTTTTAGAGAGGAAAAATGGCCCAAAGTGTCTGGAAATATATATAGCAGAACAAGGTGAAATCATTATCGTATGTCCATTCCAGGGGTGGAAAGAGGATTTGGGGAGGTTGACTCTGGCAAGTTTATGTTCCACAGAGCATTTTCTCCTGCATAGCCTTCTCTTAGCTTCTCAACAGCCCTGTGAGATTTTGTCCTTAACCCCATGTTGCATAAGTGGCTATTTAAGGTTACACACTCAGAAGAGAAAGAAGAGGGTACATGAATACTTATCTCTCATAAATAAAAACTCCCATGAATAGTTAATTCTACATATTCAAATCAATATTAAAATAATTTGACAAACACAACACAAGCTTAAATAAGGACATTTGTGATTAATAAAAGAAATATCTACAAAATCAATTACTATTTAATTTTCTCAAAAGTTGTCAATGAAGGACGGCATAATGATATAGAGAAATAGTTTGTGTTTTGGAGTTTGTTGGACCTTTTAAATCCCCTGACAGGTAAGAACTTTATAACTTTGGGAAAGTTACTTAAACTCTCTGAGGCACTGTTAATCCTCTATAAAAATGGAGAAAGCAACATACATCCTGCAGAGATGTTTTGAGTAAAAATTTCCCCAAATAATGCATTTTTCTTTCCTTCCTTTTTTTTCTGTATGTCTTTATTTATTCATCCTCTACCTAATTTGGTCCCTTCCACTTTTATTAAGACAAAATAGAAGTCATCATGCACTAGCAACGGACTTATAAGACGATCACAAATTGCAAGACAAATATAAATAGAGATTTAAAAAATCAGCTCCTACAACAAAAGTTCTATGTCCAACCAAAAGGTTTTCAACAAAATAATCAAGAATTACTAAATGCTCTGAATTTAGCTAAACAATAGGGGAGATAAATGGTACCACCTCTAGAGTGGCACTTTCCAATAGAAATACAATGTGAGCTACATATGTAATTTTAAGTTGTCAAGTAGCCACATTAGAAAAAGTAAAAAAGAAGTCAGTGAAATTAATTTTATAATGTTACCATTTCAAAATGCAATTAATATAATAATATTGAGATATTTATTCTTTATCTTTTTTATCCTAAGCCTCTGAAATTCGGTGTGTAATTTACACTTACATCACATTTCAATTCTAGCCACATTTCAAGTGTTCAGTAGCCACATGTGGCTCATGACTCTTACACTGAACAGCATAGCATTAGATCTCAGTCTTCTGGGCAGAATTGAACATATAAAACAGAAGCCTATGGAAGGAAGCCAGCTCACTATTCTTGTAGGTAATGACAGTTTGCTAAGACAGATCTCAGGTCTGCACTGAGTTCCTGGGCCAGAAATCAAATGCCTTTTGGGTAGTCTTTGACTTCCTCATGAGAGAGAGAGAGAGAGAGAGAGAGAGAGAGAGAGAGAGAATGTGTGTGTGTGCGTGCACGTGCATGTGACTAGAAGTTTTGGTTATTGACCTATGAAACAAACAAACAAACAAAAATTAGTCTTGGGACCAACAAGACATACTCTCCAATGCCCAAAGCTCTGATGGGAACAAAGAAATTCAGAGAATATCCTCAGAGCTGCAAAAGCATTTTATGGTCCACATTTGTGGTCTTATATCCTTGAGTTGGCTGGGAACACCCGAATCAGTCTTAGAGACTGGGATTGAAAAAGAAGGATATTTGAGGTAATTTATTGTCTTTCATTTGTTTGCAAAAAATCATTAAGGAAAAGGAGAGATTGGCCTTTCCACTAGTTTATTTTATCTTTGTTGCTGTTTGAACGGGTGTGAAGGCTAGAATTATCTGGTGTATTTATAGAATTATATGGACTGGAACAGCCATTATAAATTTGGTCATCAAACTTCTTAAACCTAGCCAGGCAACAGGGAAGACTTTTAATTTTTGTACAATTAAAAATCACACATTTCACATTTTATTTCTCACCTGTAGAAGGTTTTAAAATGCTTGACACCTGATATTCCCAGTGATGGTATCCCAAGTCACGTCCTCACTGCACCTCTCTTGGACCTATGCTATAGACTCCAACTTACTGTCTGAACTTCATCTTGACTCCCTCCTACAGGTATTCCACTCCCCTCTGCCCCATCCCTGCTTATTGTCAGTCGATACCATAATAATCTTCCCATGAACCTCTGATCATGTCATATCTATGACTAATGATTGTTTGCAGTTGCTATGTTCCAGGTATATGCACTTTACCCATTTAAATCTTCACAACTGCCCTTCAAAGTAGTGACTCTTGCACTCATTTTGCTATTGAGGAAACTAAAGTTTAGATAAAGCCCAAGATTAAACAATTTATAAGTGATAGAATTGAGATTTGAACCCCGGCAGACTGAGTCTCATTGCATGAATGAGAAGCTATCTCAAAAATACTCTGTGGCTCCTCATCCTCTAACAAATCTGCAGCAAGACCCTCCACTATCCAGCATCCTAATTTTCACAAATCCATGCTTTTATTTCACACCGTTTCCCCTGTCTAAAGTACCAAACCTTTGTCATTTAAACCATTTCAAGGCCCATCTTATTTCCCCAAGCTGGCACTGGCATCTTTATTTTCTCCAGCAGGAGTGGGCCTTTCTTTTGTCAGTGTTCCCTTAGAAACCCTTTACAACGAGCATTATTAATTTACTGTCAAACTAGCTATTTCAAACTAGCTATTTCACCTTCGGCAAGGTAACTACTGTCTTTGGTACTGTTTCTTCCTCTGTGTCTAAAAAGGATCATAATGATACCTGTCAGGGGAACTGACCAGGGTGGTTGAAAGGTCAAAATGAATTATAAATATTGAAGTGTGTGGTGAACTGCAAATGCAGTAGAATGTAACAAATTCTTAGTGTTCATCTTGGGATTCCCTACAGTGCTTGGCACCATGCCTCACAGTGAAATGGACCTACGTCTTGAACTGGCACATTTACCTTTAAATTGTAAAAAATAAACAAATAAAAAATAACGCAAGAAAACATTCTCTAATGATCCTTCAGATCTAACCCAATGTGAGAGATTATCTACTTCCATCTTCTCACATAATCAGATTTAAAAAGTTAATTTATAAT
>NW_006439717.1:5501545-5512507 GCF_000325575.1 Pteropus alecto
TTAAAAAGAATGTTTAACTTGAACAGTGAGGGATTTGTGGGCCAATAAGAGTGCTCCAGAATACATACTCTTAGCCTCACAGAGAACATACATGCCTCTCATCATTTTCTTATTTTTTCCAAAGGACATGAAATTAAAAAAATAGAATATAATTATCTACTGTTTGTATTATTATCTTTTGCTCATAGGACTTTATAAAATTGGGAAGAGGGCAGGATACAAAGGAAAAGTTGACCTTCCAAAGATGCTCAAGTGATCCCCTGCTACCAGACATTCCAGAAAGAATCAAATGGAACTTTGGATCTAATCTAAGCATAAAAATTTTACTTCTGGTTCCTTGGGATAATTTTACTGGCAAATGGGATGATTGGGGAATAGTTATGCCTTGGATTTATATAACTCACTTTTTCTAAAGTGCTTAATTTTTATGGTACAGATTCCAAAATTATCCCTATAAACTAAATTTTAAAATAATGACTAACAAAGTTTACATTTGAATGGCCTTAATATTTTCTAGAGATCTACAGATGTGAGTGACACCAATATTTGAGGTAGGAAATTGATAGCAGAATGTATAAATGGTTCCTTTTAAGAAATAGATAATGTAAATTTGCAACTGAAGCTTAAATTTCATATATCTTGTTCTTCAGATTCTTGCAACTTAACATTGGGCTTTACTATAATTCGAAGACACTAAAAGATGTTATAGTCACTAAAATTGCCTCTATGAAAAAAATTCAAAGATAAAAAGAGCCCAAGTCACATTCTACACACTTTGTGCTCATTACACACTCCTGAAAAAAGAATGGGATGGTAGGGAGGCCTAGTATGTTCAATATTATCTTGATTTAACCTGCTCATTTTATAGAATTATTTTCTTGGTTATCTTTCTAACAATGGATGAATGCCACCAAGGAGAGATAATTTTCAAAGATAAGTAGAAACAAAATATAAAAACTAAAATGTAATTTTTATAATCATTCACTGAATATGATTTTCTAAACCTCGCAATTCCAAAGAATGAAGCTGTTGTTAAGAATTCCATAGTCTACGTTTTCATTTCCAAGCTTAATATTCTCTTCAAATAAGTTATAATGCTATATAGAAGTAAGCAATAAGAGAACTACACTGATGGCTTCATTATTAAACTCTAATGATTCCATTTGCATACATCCTGGCCTTTTAGAAAAACATTACAGTGATAGTATTACCAGAATAAAATGTAAATCTCATTGTCCCAAATGAGCTTTCTGTCCTTGAAACAAATATCTTGTTGATGGTAGATAGCTAAATGAGAAATAGCAAATTTAACAAGGATCTTAGATACTAGAAATAATTTAGTTACATACATAATGATGACAATTTTTTGAAAAGTTAATTTTTTCTTTTAATATACAAAGAGCTCTAGATAATCAATAAATAATAAGAATAGAAATAAAAAAACTGAACTGTATTAAAACATTAATGCAAAAATTTTAAATGACTAATAAATGCGTTGGAAGACTTTTTAATATCACTAGCCATCTAGTGGATGATAAGGAAATATGAGATAGCTGCACAAACTAACTCTTAAGAGAAAAGGCCCGAGAGTGAGCCCTTAGGAACTCTATTTGCTTCAAGGTTCTGGAGCCAGGAAGGAGCTGGCAAAGGAGTGACCAGAAAGATAGGAGGAACCTTGAAGGGACTGGTGTTGTGGAATTTGAGATCGGTGAATTTGGGTTAGAAAACTGCCTAAGGTGGAGCACTCAACTAGTTCTACAAGTAGTTTTATCTTATTTGTAAATGATCATGCAATTAAATTATAGAAACAAAGCAATGCTAAATACTATTACCATTTTTTTTAATATGAAAGGTCTGGAAAATGCTATCAGGTGCAAAGAAAAGAAAAATAAAAATACTAGTATGGAGAAAAAATTATTATTTTTTCAGGTGAAATTAATATATGTCTCAACAGAGAATCAATGGGAAAAACTTTTTAAATTAATTTTGTGAAGTGGAGCCAATTCAAAATAAATACATAAAATTTTATGATCTTTGTAAAGAACTGATATAACCATTTAAAATATAATGGCAAAAAGGCTACATTTACAATATCCACAAAAATATGTAGTAAAAATCCAGGTATAACATTAATAAAAATGAACCTATAATATTTTTTATGCTCTGAAAGGAAAGACAAAATATTTTAAACATGACAACTTCCCCATTCCCAATACATAGATTTAATTCTATTGCAAACCAAACAGGAGCTTTTCATGAACTTTGTAAAATAGTACAAACTTTACCAAAAATTTTAAACATATTACAAAGTTTAAATGGATTAAAGACTGACTACTAGCATAAAAATGGCCACTGGTCAATGAATCATAGTACCTTTTCCAACAATAAACCCAAATATATTTAAGAATTGAAAACATGGTAAACAAAGAATCACAAAACAATGGATAAGAAAAAGAATGTTCCAGATATCGTCTGGGGACAATTTGGTTAATAATTTAGAAAAACATATTTAGAAAAAAAATACAGATTCTCACTTTACTCCATACACTAAAATAAAATCACATATGAATTAAGAGTTATATGTAAAAAATATTAAAACATAAAACCTTAGAAGATAATATAGAAGTAAATATTATTAGATGTTTGGGTGAAATGGGGAGCAAATGTGGGTGAGAAGTACTTTTAAACTTCAATAAAGTTATAAATTAAAAAGACAAATGGATTTGATTACATAAAAAATTTTAAATCTAGAGGTAAACATTCAAAACAACCAACCAAAGGGGAAACATATGCAATGCAGCAAATATGAGTTAATTTTGTTATTAATTAAGAGCTATGTGAAAGATAGAGTCTAAAATACATTAATGATCAAAGAAAATAAAAAGAAATTTACAGAAGAAATATAATTAATATAAACTAATGTTTGTGAAAATGTTCAGTTCCTTAGGAATTGAAACAATAGTTCCATAATTGATCTATGAAATTAGTGAGGAAAAAATGTATAACCACAGTTTGGCAAGGGTGAATGAAATGGCCACTCTCATATATACTCAGTTGCAATATAAATTGATACATGTTTGAAAAGTAATTTGAGCAAATGAAATATGATCTTTGGAAATATGCCTTCCCTTTTACACAGTAATTTCACATCTGGATATAAATCTTAAGGAAAACATTTTAAACAGAGACAAGGTGTTAGGCATAAAGAGGTTCTTCTCAGGTTATTGTTTTTTTTCCCCTTCTATATGCTTAAATCAGATTCATTCCGTTATTTTTCACAGTGACAATGGAAACAACTTAAAAGTGTAACCCAAGGAGAATAATCATTTTCTGGCATATGCACTCAATGAGACATTATGCAAAATAGACTACAGCCATGTCAAGTGAAAATTTAAAAAAATAAAATTATATGCACAATAGAAGGAAAACTATATGAAAATTAAAGATTTATTTACAGATAAAAAGACTAAAAGGAAATATATCAAAATCTGAATGACATTGGTGATTGGTGAAATTACATGTACTGTGAAATTTTTTTCTAATTCTCTATTGCCATATTTTTCTTTAATGGACATAAAAATTATTTTTGATGAAGTGAAACAAAATGAAACAAAAGGTCAAACAAAGAATTAATTCGCATCACCTACTAGATCAGCAATTTTCTAAGAAGAAGGCTCGTGGGCAGAGTGGAGCTTGTATGCGCCCCCACTTCTCCCCAGACAGCCTACCCTTTGAGAAACAAGAACAGCTCTGAAGAAGCGTGGTTTAGGAATGAAAGAATTAGGAACAGCTGGGCAGATCTGGAACCATGACACGCATGCCCCTTCAAAGGCAGCTCAGAGGCAGGCAAGGTGAGCAAGAGTTCAGAGCAAGTCAGAGTTTTACAAATGGGTGGATTAAGCTAAAAACGTGCAGGAGGCATCTTGAGGGCATCTACTAGTGCTCAGAGTGAGCAAAGAGAAGAATGTGGCATTTGACACCTGTGGACTAACCAGCAGCCGAATACAAGCTAAAGGAGAAAAGTTCAAAGCTACGAAAGTGGCTATAATAACCCATGAAAAGTCAAAGGAAATGAGGCAGTGGTTAGAAGAACTTATTTTAAATTGGTAACTGGGTATAGCATTTATAACTAAGCCTTTCCTAGTTTTTATCATTGGCTCACAATTTTGTGTGTTGTAATTTAAAAGTGATATTTTCTAACAATTATGATTTAATTTTACATAATGCAAGCTGTTTCTCTCTCTCTCTCTCTCTCTCTTTTTTTTAAGGCAATAAATTAGAATGGAAATGGCACTAGAAAAAATCTGAATCTGGCTTGCATTTGTTTGGCCAAATGGGTAAATAATTATGAACCTTGGTTTTCTTTTTATGGATAATTTTACTGGGTAATTCATTCAGCCAATATTTATTACATCTCTCTACTCTGGACACTGTAGCTGACACCAGAAATACATACCAAATAGATAGATGAGCTCCTCACAATTCAGAGGACCATTGAAGAAAGCAGAGAATTACAAGACAGTGGGACAAGTGCCCTGGGGGTGAAAGAAGCTTCCAGGAGTGACATGTCATTCACCAGCAAAGAGCCTTGGCACATTTGAAAGACTGAGGGGAAGGTTTTTGTTTGGCCTGAGCACAGAGGGACATGTCATGTGAACCTTGACAGCCATTCTGGACTTTATCCTGCAGGGTTTGGAAAGACATTGCAGGCTTTTAAGAGGGTCATACAAGCAAATTTATGTATCGCAGAGATTACTGCAGGGCACTTGAGAAAGGACCAGCTAGTACACTCTTGCAGAAAGTCAGGGGAGAGATGCCAGCAGATAGGCCTAGCGCTTCGTCTGTGAAATGAAAAGAGATACAGGGTTCAGGTTATGAGAGATAGAGAGAATCAAGGATGTCTCCCAAGTTTTTGACTTTAATGACTGGGAGAAAGGAGGTACCATGATTTGGAGCACAGACAAAAAGGGATAAGCAGGTTTGAGTGAGAAACTGTGATTTCAGGTTTGAACACACTGATTTTGGGGAAACCCACGATGCACTTAACTTGAAATGTCCCACTTAAATTATGGAGCTATAACAATCTGAAGCTCAGAAGATCTGGTCTGACGACAGATTAGTAAACATTAGCAAATAGATGCATGTGAATGAAACCACCCAGAGTACTTACAGGGAAAAGAGGATCCATGGCAGAACCCTGACAAATACCAACATTTCAGGAACAATTAATTATAAGAAGAGCTTAAACGATCACTGAGACAGAGTGGCCATTAAAGTAGGAAGAAAATTTTGTGGATGCCGTTACAGAGTTCAGGGAAGTGATGAAGAGAACTCAATGCTGACGAGGAAGAAATAATGCAAAGGCTGAGAAGTACCCAGTAAATACAGCAACGAGGGGCTACTAGTAAACTTGGTGAAAGTAATTTCTGTGGAATGATGAGGGTAGACCCCAGATGGCGGTGGCTGAGGAGTGAATGTCATACCATGAAGTGGAAACAGCAATTGTAAGGAATTCTTTCAATAAATTTAACTGTGAAGTGGAGAAGATAGGAAAAGAGCTTTAGAAATTTTATTAGTTTCCCAGGGCTGGCAATAACAAATTACTACGATCTAGGTGGCTTAAAACAATAGACATTAGCTTTCTCACAGTTCTGGAGACTTGAATTCTAAAATCAAGGTGTTGACAAGGCCAAGGACCCTGAAGGGAAGAATCTTTCTTTGCCTCTCTAGCTTCTGGGGGTTCCTGGCAATGATTGGCATTCCTTAGCTTGTAGGTGAGGCACTCCAATCTCTACTTTTGTCTTCACAGGGCCTTCTCCTCTCTGTGTTTCTGTGTCTGAATCTTCCTCTCCTTTTTCTTGTAAAAACACCAGTCACTGGATTTAGGGTCTGCCCTAATCCAGCATCTTAGTTCAGGATATTATAACAAAATGCCAAAAACTGGGGAGCTTAAACAACAGAAATTTATTTCTCAGTTCTGGAGACTAGAAGCCTAAGATCAGGTGCCAGCAGAGCTGGATTCTGGTGAGACCCAGACTAGGTTGCAGACTGCCAACTTCTCTTTGCGTCCTTTCAAGGTGAAATGAGAATGAGCTAGCTCTCTGGCCTCTTATAAGGGCACCAATCCCATTCAGCAGGGCTCTGCCTTCGTGACCTAATTGCCTGCCAAGGGCCCCATCTTCAAATACTATCGCATTGGGGATCAGATTTCAACATTTAGATGTTTGGGGGTGGGGGACCTCAACATTCAGTGCGTAACATCCGGTATGACCTCATCTCAACCTAACTAATTACATCTGTGAAGACCCTTTTTCCAAACGAGGTCACATTCTTAGGTTCCAGAAGACATGAATTTTAGAAGGACCCTATTTAACTCAATAGAAAATATATAGGTGAAGAGATTTTTGCTTTGCTTGCTTGCTTATTTGATTTATTAATTTTACACCTGGAAAAGTAAATGTGAGTTCTTTGTGATACATACATGATGCTAATTTGAAAGCCCATGTTCCCCAGAGAAGAGGTTCTCAAAAAATTGTATGAAATTTTACACCAGATTTAAGGCTCATGAAGAAAATTCTCCCTGAGGGGTAAAAATGGAATGCCATAACAACTTAGCATAGTTTCTTGTGGGTCTCAACAACTGTTTTAAATCTTTTGAAATTACAGTAATGTAGACAAGATTTCTGGGATAGAAGGAGATTTTTGTATCTTATTCAATTTCAGATTTTCTCTTGGATAGCATTTTAGAGTAATCCATTTCCATGAGGAACGTTTAAGCCCTTTGTTTATAAATCACCAAAAAAAAAAAAAAAACTCTAGTTTACATACTGTTTAAATAAATTGACCAGTTGGGGCGGGTATTATGTATAGTTTATTATTGTTTTATTGGGATTAAAATAATTAACTTATATACCTCGTTTCCTCATGGCATGACTAAAACAAAATAAACAGAACACAAACAGATCCCTTACCATGAAAAAGAAAACAGACAAAATTTCAAGACTGCTACACCAAGGATATTTGAAATACTGGTGTCTATTCTCTCTTTACTGAATTTCTGTTACAGGAATTAGAATTCTGAATATTAAATCCACACTGGTGATAGCTATTGAAATAATCAGGAAATGCAGAAAGGATAGTTCTCTTCACTCCTAACTTCATCCTTTATAGCTTTACCTAACATGCAGCAATCTAAAAATATATGTTTCGATGTGTTTTTCTGGTGCCAGTAGAAGGACCATAATTTTTTACTTACTTTTGGTTTCTTCCTGAAGGCAAAAATCTAAGAGGAAACACCTGCAGATTCTGACACTTAGTCTTTGACTTTTTCAGCCATACGATCCACAGACTGGAGTTTGGACACTTTAAATGTTTCACTTCAGATTGGATGAAGGAATATTTGTAAAGTGCTTTTTAAATTGCCACCTGCTCTTTTCCCCTAGTGGCAACAATTCAACTCCTCACTAACTGCATGCACCAGCACATTCCTTTTCAAAGCCTACTGTTGACAGTTCTGCATGGGAGTATCTCATGGCCAAAATGTGGGGTCTGCCATTTCCTTTCTGTGATGATCAGTGGAGCTATGAACTGAATACTACCCACTTTGCCCAAGCTCATCATTATGCACACTGTAATCACTGCCCTTCTCCATTACTCATTGATCTTATGAGATACAGCAAAGGAACAAGAATAGTTAAAATTAACGGTTCCCCCAAAGACCCCAGAAAAATGTACTTTTATCTCCGATGAAATTCTAGGCTGAATGCTATCTAGGTTTAATGTCTTTTTGCTTCGTCGGGTAAAGTTATTTTGGTGCATTCTCTAACAAACTTATGTTTTACAAATTTGTATGTATATTATGACTCGTGGTATAAAATTAACTTTTTTTCTTTTGCATGAGTCAGAAAACAAAATAGAAAATAGCCGCTCCATCGATTCAACAAGTAACTATTGAGTGTCAATTATGTGTCAGGTACTGCGATTAGCATAATGACGAGCAGAAGAGAAATGGTCTCTGCCCCCCATAGAGCTTGCAATCTAGTGATGAAGATATATAATAAGCAAATAATTCCACAGAGAGTTGCAAGCTCCAGTAAATTCTACACAGATAAAGAACAGGGATTTATGAGAGCATATAACATTGCACGCAACAGGAAGTTTCTGTGAGACCATGACAACAGAGATAAAATCTGATAGATGAGTAGAAATTAGTTTAATGAATGTCAAAGGAGTGAAAGGAGAAAGCACTCCAGGCAGAGTGATAGATACACACAGACATGTGAGAAGAGAAGAAAACAAGAAACATTCAAAGAAATGAAAAAGGTCAATACGTGAGTCATAGGAAAGTTAAGAAGGTGGCCAGAGAGTGTTGGGAGGTGAGGATTTGTGTTTTTAGCTTAATGACAATGGGAAGTCATTCAAAGGTTTTGAGCAGGATATTGATGTGATAAAATTTACAGTTTTAAGAGATTACGTGAGTGGCAGTGAAAACAGCAGATTACAGAGGGCTGAAAATGAATGTTTGGGAGATCATTTAGGAGGCAACTTCATTAGTCCAAGCAAGAGTTGATAGTTTTGACCAAAGTGACATTAAAAAGGATAAGATTTAGTCAAGAACGATGTCTATATTTCTAGCTTTTGAACGTCCAGGAATGGTGGTAATACTGTATTTGGTAGGGAACACTGAAGGAGGTTGCAGATAAAATGGTAAGTTGAGGTTTGGACATGTTATATTTGGGGTACTTGTGAGACCTCCATGTGAAGATATCAAGTAGACCAGATATATGTGTCTGAGATTCTGAAGAGACTCATTCAAACTGGATATACAAATTTGAGACTCATTGACGCATGGAAGATAACTGCAATAATGGTAAAGAGTATAGGATGAGAAGAGACAGGAATCTAAAAACAAGCCTTAAGAAACTTCAATATTTAAAGACGGAAGAGTAAAATGAGCCAGCAAAAGGAGCCTGAAAAAAGGAGGAGGGCATAAAACCCCAGGAGGAAGGCTTTGTCCCAGAAGACAAGAGAGAAGATTGTTTCAAGAACATTGATTCACTGTTGTGAAATTGGCTGAGAAGTCATATAAATTGAAGGCTGAACAATATCCTTCAAATCTAGGGCCCTAGAATGACTGATGACCTTAGCTGAAGCTATTTCAAGAATGATGGGGGTTGGAAGCTGGATTGAAGGAGGTTGAAAAGTATGTAGGAAGTATGTTGTTCAACAAAAATTTGCTATCTTCTGAGTCTTTCACATGTATGTTCTTTATCTAACAGAATGTGACAATCAATAATGTTCAGCTGCCTGGTTATACCGTAGGTTTGTTGTTAATGAGAGGAAGGAAAAGAGGAAAGGAGGGAGGGAGGGAGAGAGGGAGGAGGGGAGGGAGGGAGACTGATCAACATTAAATTAATTATTCAACCTAACAGGAAAATGATGAACCAAAAACAGAGATGCTAGCAAGTGATCTAAAGGTATTAGCATTACCTTCTGTTTAAGACTTGGAGGCAAGTTTTCACCTGGAGCACTGGTAACATGATTATTTCACTGCATTTGAAGAGCAAATATTTACCTGACAGAAGTTCTGTTTAGTAAACCATTTTATGACTTGTTAACTACTCTGTTTTAGGGTTTTCACTTCAGCATGGCCAGTTTAAAAATGGCGGGAGGGGAAAAGGCCTCTTAGAATTAAGGGATATGCTTGCCTTCCTGAATTAGTGTACTTTTATCACATTAACAAACATTATACTAAACTTACAGTTGCCTAATAAAAGGTTTTTACTTATTTACTTATTTATATTTATTGTACTCTACTATAGCAAATAATTTTTTTTAATTCACATTTTTAAAAACCTATATTTTGTCCATCCTAGTTTTTTCCTTAATTCATTTTCTAAATTGCATTAATCCTTCCATCCCCAACTCTCCTTCTCCCACTTGGTCCCTTCCATTGACTAAATTCCGCTTTGAACCACTAGATCTTCTGTTACTTTTGAGATTCCTCCAATACAATATTCTCCTTTTCCCATCTCCTATTGCCTAGCAAATTCTCAAAGCCATGGAGGAGAGTGAACTTTTATCATATATTTTATGGGAGAAAGAAGTAGAATGCTGATGCTTGGAAGTTTAGTAACAAGGACCTGTCTTGTGTCTACCTGCCCCCTACACACACACACACACACACACACACACACACTTATACTTCCAGGAAAACCACTTGGTCTGCCAATAATAGGTAACATTTGTTCATTCCCTCCCACCTCCTGTTAGAAGTTCTCTTTTATACTTTAATAGTCTTATAAAGACCCACTTGAGCAGATGCCCATCAAACAGAGGAATTGAGTTCCAGTGACCCAGACCTTTATAAATTTAGACTTTTTGAAACTCACACTTCCAGAAGGCTATTTTCTTTCACTAGAAGTGTTAAGAAATAATAATGCTGGGAGATTACGTGATGGAGAAAAGAAACAAAACAGAGTGAGAAGAGACCATGTTATCCCTTCCAATTCTCCTGCCTCTGCCCCAAACTGCTCCTCCTTTAAACAGAAGAATCAAAAGAGGATGAGTAAACTAGTTTGTTTCTGTAATTAAAAATACTAACCTTCAAAATTTTATTTGAGCATTTACTATTTCATCAGTGTCAAACTATAGCTATACGAGATTTGTAGCATTTGCTCACTTCAAAAATTTCAACATCAATTCATGTACAGGACACTTTTTAGAGCCAAGAATTATAATAAAAGAATAGAATCTGTAACTCACCATGAAGACTTTCCTTAGTCTTCCTTCAACCAAAATGATCCAGTTCCTATAAATAATCTGTTCCCTGATCCTCATGATCTCCTGCTGCTTAACATTATAAATATGGAGCACTTTATATTTATGTAGTCTTCACTCTTAACTATTCCATGCTCTAGAACTCATCAATCTTCTTGTTTTTGCAGAAATATATATATATAT
>NW_006439717.1:5512546-5529005 GCF_000325575.1 Pteropus alecto
TTAAATGAACTCACTTTGCTGAGGTCCATATTTTTGATAAATGTGTCCATCCTCATTCTCCCATATTATTCACATCAAAATCTTGGCATATTCTGTGATTCTTTCTTTTTTCAGTCTCCCAAATCTAATCAGTTATCATACCTTATAATAATAGTGACCAAGTTTAGAACGCTTATTCTGTATCAAGCTATAAAACTGGGTCACATTTATTCACACTGCATTCTGATTTTGCAAAGAAAATGTAGTTTTTGTTGTTTTTCTCTAATACTGCTCTGACTTTTCCTCATGATCCTTATTAGAAAGGTAGCAGAAGTGAAAACTAAATATTATTCCGACCTTGCCAGTGCAATTTAAAATGTCCTCTTAGGTATGTGCAGCCTTTTTTGGGGTAAAAATGTTCACTCTGTCATAAATCCACCTTTCTCCCTCTGCTCCTCTCCCATATGGCATCTTGATGATGCCTCCTCATGGTGAGAGAGCTAGATGGGATCCTTGGACAGAACTTTCTTCTGAACCTGTGACAATGGGCCAGCACCGTTCTTATCTCTGGGAATTCAGTTGTATCTGCTTCTGAACTCTGTGACTTACAACTCTGGCCCAGTCATCTGTACTGCTGCTCTTTTCTCACTGGTGCTGAAGACCCTCTAATGCTTTCAGTTCCTCCCACTGGCCACTGGCTTAAGCCATTCACCTGTTGTGGGTCACCATGCCACAACTGCGACTGCACTAGTGGCAGGACCACAGTGGCTCTCTATACAACTGTTTTCTCTGTCCCCTTGGGAGCCTCTGGGGAATTCTGATTCAAGTTCACAGCATATAGAAATCAAAAACAGTATATGGTAGCTGAAGGAAACTAGACTCTGGGTGGTAATCACACAATAGAATATATAGATGTCAAATTATAATGTACAGCAGAAAATTAAATAATCGTATTAACCAATGTTACCCCAATAAACTTAAAAAAAAAAAAAAGAAATCAAAAACAGCTCAGAAAATGTAAACTATGGTTCTCTTTTTGTCTAAACAGAGTTGCTTTGGTTGAGTACCACCTACCCTCTCTGATCTCTTCAAGGAGAGCCCTGAGTCAGTCATCCTCCCAGAAAAGAGAGAGGCACCACAGGCCCTCTTCCCTCCCCCCATCTTCTCCCTCTTCCTGCACCCACTGGAACTGAAGCAGTCACATCCCCTCTCCTTTTCTCTTCCTGGGCAGATGGGACCTTCTATACATATAACTCTAATTCAGCCATGCCTGACTTTTTATTGGCTAAAATGGGAAATAAAGAAATTTTCAACTCTTCCCAACCACAAAGCCTCACTCCTATAAATACAATGTTACAAGAAAATTTTATTGTGGAAGCCAGATGCTGAAGAGTAATACTTTATTTTGCTTTCTATCCATGCTATAGGTACACCCCACCCTATACACATACACAGAGACACGCACACACACAAACACGAGATGCACGGTAAGAGTTAACTAGAGAGACCCTTAGTGCTAGAAAATGAAAAAGGACAGGCACATTTTTTTCCCAAAATATTACACATGTTGTACTCATTGTCCCTAAATCTCACCGTTTTAAAAGCCTATTTTAACAAATAGAGATTAAATCATTTTCCTATGTTCACACAGTTAAGTGACCAAGTTAGTATTCAAAGCCAGGCCTGATCAACTTCAAAACTCATAAAATCTTTCTACTATACTATAAAGCCTCTCCAGTGACATTCCCATTCATCCCCTCCTTCCAATTCTTCTGTTACTCTTCTAATCAGATCCTTGAAACCCTCTCCCTTGAATTGTAGTAGCTCCCAAGGTGGTCTTTTTCCCTTTAGTCTCTCTCATCACCATTTTCCTGCAGCTCAGTTCTAGATATGGCAGTCCTCTACTCAAAAAACCTTCACTGACCATCTGCTTGCAAAATAAATTTAAAACTCTTAGCAATGCGTGGAAGATGATTTGCAAAAATGGTCACAACTCCTCCCATCCCATACAGTACATCCCTTTGCCGAATGATTCTGTCACTCCTCTCATCAAGACGTGGAGTCTATTGCTCTATCCTTGGAATCTGGACTTGACCATATGACTTGCTTTGACCAATAGAACATTAGAATATGTGACACATGTGAGACTTCGCAAAGTGCTTGCATATTGGGGGTTGTCTTCTCTTGCTATCTTTGGAATCTCGAGTCAATTCTTATAAAGAAGCCCATGCTTGCATACTGGAGGATGAGACCTTCTAGAGAATGGAACAGAGTCAAGGCCCTCTAGAACAGAGGTCAGCAAACTTCAGCTCACAGACCAAATCCAGCCTACCATCTATTTTGGTAGAGCTGGAGCAAAGAATGATTTTTACAGAAAAATATTAGCATAGATTGGATACTAAGAAAACCTAACTTTGAATCCCAGTTAAGTAGTTTTTCTTCCCCCCAAAAGAAGTTCCATTCTCCACATTAGACGACCAGTATCACTCATTTATTATTATATTTTGAATTTCATCAATAAAAAAATTTATGGAAACTGTCTTTTCTCTTGATACACACACACACACACACACATACATACATACATACATACATACATACATACATACATACATAGTAGTCTCAAGTTGGCCTTTTGGCCTGCAAAGTCTAAAATATTTACTACCTGATCCTTTATAGAAGAAGTTTGCTGATCCCTCTTCTAGAATAGCCAGCCTGCCAACCACTAGACATTTGAATAAAGCCATTCTAGAACCACTACCTTGTCACATTACAAGTATAGAGCAGAAATCAGCTGGTCCAGCCCAAACCAGATGTACTATCCAGCCAACCTGGAATATCATAAGAAATAACAGATGTTTGCTATTTTGAGATATAAATTGAGGGGTGGTTTATTATAGAGCAAAACCTGACTTGTCTACAGCACATGCAAGCAGTTCTGTGAACTGGCTTAGGGCCTTGTGTCCATGTCACCTCACATCTACGCCATGTTCAGAAACCTCAGATTCCATTCTATTTTAAAAACCCACAATGTCCTCTTAGACTTCAGCCTTCCTTCAGCCTAAAATATACTTTTCCCCCACCACTTCTTTTGGAGTCTTACTCATTTATGGCAACCTTCTCTGTGAAGACTTCGCAGGTCTCCTGGTCACACTTAATTTCAGGCTTCTCTGATGTCTACAGCAATTTTTCTTAAATGACAAGTTCCATGTCTTTTTCATTTTTATGTTCCACATACTTGACTATAATATTTGTTAAATCATATGTCTTCTCCTTTCACAGCTTAGTCTCCCATGAGCCCTAACATATACAGACTTACATCATATTGTGTTTGTTCAGTTAACTATTTTATATCATAAAAGCTCTTAAAGATACCTATAAATTTTGTTTCTCAGTTTAATATTTTAACCTTCAAAAAAATGCACTGTAAGAAGTATCACCCTGATGTTACTCTCAGGGAAAGCGACTCTTCCAATTTACTTGATGCACCAATTTCTGGTATGGGACTATTATAAGGAACAAATTTGAATTATGCACCATATTTGAATGAACTCAGAACTGAGTGAGATAAAGACACAGCAACTTTTACTCTTCTTCACTCTCTTGTGCTCATTGTGCTATTTCCGCATGTCCCAAAACACTCTCATTTTTAACCTTTTTGCCCTGAAGATGTTTTCCTGTGCTATTACTTTATTTTTAAATGTGGTTTAAGTACAAGACAGCCATGATTCACAGAGGTTGCCTGCTGATAGTGGATCATTTGATTCTACACCACCTTCCAATAAATGACTCCCTCATAGCCCACCACCACCCACACACCAACTATCACATCCATTCTCCCACCTTTATCGATACAGTAAACTTTCCTTAAATTGAATTTTATATCCCGAAGTAAAAAAATAAATAGAGTTAAACAGATATATTTTTCTATTTGTAAAAATTACTAGGATATCACAATTTCAGATGGAATGCATCACAATTTTCCCATTAAAATTATATTTAAAGAAAAAATTTGAATGGCTTTTACCTTAGTGACAGAGTTTTCAGGGGGGAAATATATGTGTGTATGTGTGTATATACATATATGTGTGCGTATGTATATATATTTTTCCTATTCTCTCATCTTCTTTCCTCTCTTCCTTCTTGTCACCCTTTCCTTCCTTTTTTTTTTTAATTTTTAGCAAGCATTTAGGACTAATATGTACACAGTGACCAAATCTGTCTTCCAAGGCTCTCTATTGCTTTAATGCAGTGGTTCTCAAGAGTTTAGGGCAACAATTTTGATCCCCCCACCCCCAGCAAAGGGCATTTGGCAAAATCTTAAAATAGTTTCAGTTATGCTCAAGAGTGTGTATGTATGTGTGGCAGGGGGTGGTGTATTGCTGGCATATTGTCGGTAGAGCTCAGGGATTCTGCTAAACATTCTATAATGCACAGGGTAGCCCCTGACAACAAGGAATAATTCGCCGGCAAATGCCAATACAGCTGTGGCTGAGAAATCTTGCTCTAAGGTATTCCATATATTCTGCCACAATGTCATTGTTGACAGTAGAATATTGCCCCCTCGCCATTCCTCTTGATTTCCATGTCAACCACTGAAAATTCTAAAGCCCATCACTCTCTTCGTAATGTTTTTTTGCGTTCCTACTACTGAATGTGATGTCTCCTCCTGAACCCCACGGTACTTTGTCTGTTCCTCTCTTACAGATTATTCCAAATTACTGATCGCTGATCAAATTGTTTTCTCCATGAATTTAGCCCTTTGGGAAAGTCTCTTAATTTCATTGGGATCCAATTGAAAAAATGAAAGAGGCGACTAAGACGTTATTGATAGACACATAGAGATTACAGTGGTTTAAATATGAATACTCAAAGTGGTTACAAATATCGCTCTACATTTTTAAAGTCCTTTAATCCAAGTGGAATTTAAAGCACTGTCCTGCCACTTATCCCTATAATCTGTCTGCTCAGCATGGTTTTGTGAACCTTGGAAACAACTTACATATTATATAAATAATGAGGTATAATATCATAAAAAGTGAGATAATTATATACCATTTTAAAGACATAACTAAATTGTTGACTTTTTTAATCAAAGTAGCACTGTATTTCAGCTCTACGTTTAGTCAAAATAGAGATTTGGGAAATAGGGTTTTTTTAGCTTGTCAGTCTATTTTTAATTTTTTTAAATAAATCATTCCATGATTAACCATATAGTCTCTTTTAATTAACTGCACCTCATAGTTTTCCTCAGAAACTCTAATTACACCTTAGATTATCATTCAGAACACCTGCTCTCATGGGTTTCAGTAATTTCGGCCCTGAATATTTTGACATAAAGAGCTATAATCATTGAGAATTTTCTGGTTTTTAAAAAATATTTCATGCCCCACCTTTAGAACTAACTATAGCCTGCTTTATATACCATGACTTTTTCCTTACTAAAACTATTATCCATCATCATTCATCTTGGGTTACTAATTTAGGGAAATACAAATACTTTGTCTGAAAGCCAAGAGCCTGAAGAAGTCTAATGTTCCCACTCTCAGTTTATATGACTTATACAAGATCACTACCATACTGGAAAACAAAAAGGGTGGATCTGAGTATTGAGTCCCTAGAAAGCCTTTTCTTCTAGCTAATAACATCATTACGCAAGATATTTCAAGCTCTGAATGACATAAAGAATACTATATGCATAATCGTATTTTAATTTCAGTATAACTAATTTAAATATAAATGTCCATACATACTCTGTGTATGTACCCTGTGTATTACCCTACCTCATAGCCAGTAGTAACAATAGGAAGTCAGTTGCACTTACTATTTCCTATGAAGACTAAACTTCTGTCAATCTCATTCATAACTGATATACGCTAAGTTCCAAATTTTACCTCTTTTGGCATGTTAAAAATAGATTAGAAATGTATCTGGCCTTATTAACTTCCTTTGGTGGCTTTGAACAAGTCCGATGGCCATATATTTTAAGCCACCTCATTTCATCTGGGAAGCTGTACTCACCATTTAATGCTCTAAGCAAATTTGTCTGACTCCAAAAGCATCATGCACTTAGCACTATTGATAATTTATTGCTCCTTAGTAATTAATGTGACTATATTTGATTACATCACTTGCACCTATCCCACCACTAGTCCAGCTTTCTTGTCCCAAATTTTTTATTATAAAGCTCAGTAAATATCTATTACAAATTCCAGTTGGTAAACTAGGATATTTTACTGTGCTAGTCTTAAAACTGAAGTTATGCAATTACTACAATTAAAAGAAAAGATTTCAAATTATATGTACCAGGTGCAATATGAAAAACAACTGACACTAGAAGTGGTATCAGGTGAGAAATTATGCATTCACCACAGGCCATGAATCCAAAATTTGGAATTTCTATTACAGTGACTCCTATATAAGTAGACTACATCTTGTAAAACTACTTGGTATGATCTAACAACATATTAGATGTACAGAGCTGTTTTTACCACTTGACCTAGTTTTTATTGCTCAGAGCGGCAAATGCTAAATGAAACTCCGCTCTCTTTCTGCACTCAGTCTCCTCCCATACCATATACAGCACCAAAACAGATCTAGTTTTTATTTTAGTTCTCTATAACTAGCTCTGCACTCCTTTGGCCCAATCAGTAAAAATTTACTCTATTTTTTCAGCTATCAAGCTGTATCTCATCCCCCAGGGTATAAAAACCAGGGGCCATCCATTTCAGTGCCAAAAGCATTTTTGCCAAAAGCAGCATTAGTAGCATTTGCCACAATCAAATCCCAATAATGCTCAAGCTTTGAATTAAGCTGCTGCTCTTGACCTTTGGAAGAAGTGATTTGCCATTAGGCTTATTAGAGTAGCTCTGGAACATGTTAGAAAAGCATTTTTCTTAAATGCAAGATGGATGGGAGTCCACACATAATCAAAGATAGGTTTATTTAGCCCAGCTGTACAACTGAGTTTTGACAGAAGACTGAAATTAGAGTCACAGAATCGTCAAATTTAAGACCCAGAAGGAACATTGAGAGGAACTGCTCATCTCTGAAAAACAAATATATAAATAAAGATCCATAATGAAGCAGAAGCAAGAGTTTATTACTGAAAGGAAACTTGATCTGTACCAAAAATTCAACGATGTCAGGTTGGGCAGTCACAGTAGATCAGAGAGAAAAGGATACAACCACTGCTTTCTGTGGAACATCCATTTCTATCAAAGGCAGTAATCTAACAAAGGAAATAATGTGCGCATAGGAGATATTTTCTAGGAAAAACAAATTTCTCTGGTGTTTCAGTATTGATATTCCTTCACACACCTCCTCCACAAAAGTCCTGTCTTAGGAGAGTGCTGAGTAGCGAAAGAGAAGCAGCCATTGGACACTGGCTATTGTCAGACTGGAATGGGGTTTGTACCACCTGGCAGAAACAAATGGAGTAATCGTTAGGCTTTGAACCATTTGGGGAGCTTTCCCAGGAGACAGGTAAGGATGGCTACCACTGCTGATGACCGCATCTCCCAACCCAACACTAGTGAAAATTATCTGCCTCGAAGACATACAACCTAGGTCCTATCTATCTTTCTCCTTCCTGTCCTTCCCATGGACATGTCAAAGATAGAGGGACTTTTACCTCTTCCTCTGATGACTAGACTGGGGTTAATCTCTACATTGAGAGGAAAGGAAAAGAAAATGAGTGGTGCTGATATATCTTCAAAGTCAGCTGCAAACAAGCTGGACACCAGAAGATAAGGGATTTTTTTTTTTTTTTTTTTTAAAGAACCATAGAAAGTTGATCTCTATGGTCTTATTTCAATTCTCCTATCACAGATCGAAAATTACCAGCATTTGAGGGACCAAGTCTACTTTTTATTCACATGCCTATTTTAAGTTTCAAAAGGAAAAGACTGCTAAAAAAAGAAAATTTCTATGGAGTCATGGAATTCTTTCAAAATCTGAGTTCATTCAGTATGTTTCAACACACATCTGTCCAGAATCAACAGTGAGAAGGAAGCAAGATATGGTGGTTGAAAGGGCATAAGAAAGGGCATGAGACCTGAACTTGAATTCCAGGTGAACCAATGACGGTATTTATACTTGGGTTGTAACATAAACCTTTGATCCTCTCTTACATTATCTGTAAAATAAAAACAATAACTTGGATTATGGAATTGTTCCGAGCATTGAATAAGGTGAATATGTGCAGAAAAGGTCATAAGAATGTCAGTTACCACCATTTTAGTTATGGTAACACAATTTCACCACTCCAAGAGCAATATTGAATATAATTGGAAAGGTACAGGTTGGCTGAAGAAGCAGCTTAAATGAGTATAGTTTATTTCCTAATGATTTCAGGGAAGAGGCTATGTGGAGGCTTTTTAAAATTAGCCACCCTGGTCTCTGGTAATCCTTTATTTTACATAGAGTATGTTTTTTAAAATATTTAATCCTCTTTTATAAGCAGCTGGTATTCCAATCATGGATATTGACTCCTGAATTATTTTGGACCTGGGACAAAAATGTGCACTAAAGAGAAAAAAATTTCAACCAGTATGATTTAGTCTGCCACGGAAAACATGAAATAGTTTTTATTTTCTCAGTGGATACCCCTTCTCTTTGTTACTCATTATTAATTTTTTTTTTTTTTTTTTTGAGTAGAAAGCTGACATTTAGATATATTCTGCCTCATATTGGCTGAACATTCTTCAAGGGTTTTCAACAGACTGAAACATAGATTTCCTTCTCTGTTTAATTACATGATCTTCTTAACCCAAAATGCATGTTTCTGGTCTTAAATTGTCCTGAGACCACTGGGGAGGGGAAGGTCATTGAGACAATAGAACTACACTGTGGTTACTGGTCCTGGGCACTTGGATCAGTATGCTTTTTTTGTAAAAAACATCCTTCTGAGTTTAAAGGCTGAACTGGAAATCTTCATCCTTAAAGACAAATATCGCAGTTTCTGCAACTTCTCCTCATTGGGTCACAGGCTTAGTTTGTTTTGTCTTTGTTTCCACATATTTTACTGTAGTGAAATACAAGTTTAAATTTTTTGCAACTTAATCATTAATTCGTAAAGTAAACATTACTTTAAAAAGTAATTCTAGGAAGACTTTTAGATTGAAGTCTGCTATGCATATTCTGCAGGTGTTTTCACAGCTTCATTTCTTTTGTTGCTATAGGTTCTAAATAAGAAATGTACTGACTCATATTCCACATTGACTATAACTTCAGTGTATGACCATGATGGAAAACAGAGAATGTATTTTACTCATGTATTTTATTTTCTATATTTTATGATGCTTTGACATCTTGGTGCCTTGTGGACCTCTCAAGGTTAACTAATTCCCACCCACAGCAAACAACTTGCCTGGAGCAAGCCTTTGATATGCAAACCGACCAACCCTGCATGCTTACCACCACCTGCCTCCTTTTATTAGGCTTCTGCAGTCCAGAACACTATTCCCTTGCCCTATATCATCCCAGGGCCTAGTCCCAAACAACTAGAGACCAGCCCTATGGCCCAGAGCCCTGAAGTTATTCAAACTAGCTAACCCTAAACCTGCTCAATTTTCTTGTCTTGTTCCTTCCTATAGAAACCACAGTAAAGGCTTTGGCCCATGCTCCCTGCTTACTCTTTTTGCCTCCTGATTGATCCTGGTGCTTCTCCATCTGGTCCTGTGTCATATGGCATGTCCCCTCCTCTGGGGAACTATGTGTAATAAACTGTCTTTTCAATGGCAATTGTCTCCTGATTTGTTGGCCTCCTATACCTGAATAATAAAACCTATATTTTAAAAGAGAGAGAGATAAGAGGAGGGGGAGGGACGGGTAGGAGGAGGAGGAGAAAGTAGAAGAACAACAACAAAAACAAAGAAGGGAAGAAAAATAGAGATGATCTCTGCCTTTGCAGAGCTCTGAATCCAAATGGGAAGGATAGGACCTAGCATAGTGCATGAAAAACAATAAGAATAAACGGAATATTTACTAAATATAGAACAACAATGTGGCAGAATTAAAAAACTTAATATAAATATCTTCATCCCAGTATCTTAATAGCAAAAGTAAAAACTATATTTATCCACAGTTCTATTAAATGGAAGTTGAAATAAATGGAATAATAGTAATAAAAACAACTTGAAATATGAAGGTCGAATTTTTCCATCTTTAAATAAAGAAAATTAGCATAACAGCACCTACTTTGCACTGTCATTGTGAAGACTAAATAGGATAACCCGTGTAAGCAACTACAACAGAGCCTGGCACACAGTCAATGTGGCTTCTCCTTCTTTTGTTCAGTCAATGTGACTTCCCCCTCCTTTTCTATCAACACCTCTCATATTATGTTAAATATATAGTGTAAAGGGATTTCTATGTCATTCAGTAGTGGGGTCACCACAGGGTACTGAAAGGTTTTCAAAGGAAATAGACTATATTCTCTATCATCAGTGAATACTGGGGTGGATTATGGAGCCCTATTGAAAGGTATCTTAGAGATAATAAGTTCCAATGTCTCCGTTGGGGTAGACATGATATTTTTTAGAAGCTCTACAATTGATTTTGATGTGAGCCTTCTGTCGAGAGCCCCTAGAATATTCTTTCCTAGGAAATAGTTTCAATGTACGAAATGGTGATACTGCCATATTTCTAATTATTTCTTTTTTTGTACATTCAATAAAATTTTATTTTACACCTACAATGTATCAAAAACTTAACTAGGCACCAAAGATACAAAAAGTAAGATGCAATTCATAATCTTAGGGATGCTTTTAATGAAAGATGCAAATGTCAAAGAATAACTTGTTATGAGAAAGAGATGCTATTACGTTAACATATTTAATGTGTAATGGAAGGTCAGAGGAGGAAACTGCCATGAACCAGCTATGGATTCAACTGCGACTAGCTTTTTTATTGCCATACATCAAGAGCATTTCAGTACAAGCTCTGAATCTTTTACTTTCAAGCCCCTCATCTTTACTAGTAGTTAAGAATTCCTAATAGTTCCCAGTGCATAATACCATTGCCAAAAAGCTTGGTCCAAATCTCTGATCGCAGTCTGTCAGACTGGAGGATGCTGAGTTCTAATTATGAATTCTTCTATATCCTTAGTTATATTGTCCCCAGTGGGCAATTACTTAATATTTAACACCCATGACCTAGTTCCCCAGTCTATAAAACTGGAATAATAATATTTACCTGGTTTTTATGATTTGGTATTCAACATTTAAACAGCATTTTCATTTTAAACGGGGCTTATAATTATTAGTTTTTTGTAACTCGCCGTGCCTGCTTCACAGGGATGGCATGAAACTTAATGAGTTAGTGTTGGCAAATGCTTCTGAAGATGAGAAGACCTTTACACCATCAGACAGTAGCTTACTTTGGCATCATGAGGCTTCCCAAGTTTGCTTGCTGCCAGGAGCAACACAGGGGGTGCAATGTTCTTTTTCCCTGTCTCTTTTTAGCAGTTTATCAGTAGAACGCAGACTAATTCAAAGAAAACCTTTTAAATGTACTTATGTCATGTAAGAGAAATTCTTCTGGTGATAAGTACAACCCAGGAGGGCAAAGCATAACCATACCAAGTATCCAAATGTGCTACCTCTAGTTCTTCCTAAAAACAATTAAATTGTTATTTGGAGCTAAGGATGTTGGACAGAAATCAAGTCAACAGGAAATATAGAATTGAGAGTGCCTGTATTATAAAATAGGAAAAGTCCATTTTTCTAATTATATAGCTCGTAAAAATGTCCATCTCTATTTTTTATTCATCCACATACTAAGAAAATTAGTACTTTTTTTGAAGATACATACTCCATAGCAGTACGTGCTTTTCTGTTTTAAACATAATCAAACCTTTGATAAATATTGTAATTTGGTGGAATCCATCCTAGGAAAATAATAGGAAAGTAGATGGTATTAAACAATTTTGAAAAAGCAAATGATGTAAAACCCAATGATGGAAAAATAACTTTTAAAATTATACAAGACACATAAAATGAAACATTTTGTAGGCATTTACAACTATGCTTATTGACAAAGGGAAATGTTCTAGATAAAATAAGTAAAAAAAAAAAATTCAGGACAGAATATGCTATATGATCTCATTAATATACATCAAAGTTGGTGAATTCTGGGTATATAGAATTATCAATAAATTTCAATTTCTTCCTTTGCTATTTTGATCTTGAACAATTTACCAATTTTATACAATAAGCAGTGCTGCTTAACTAATCAGAAAAGTTATGGTAGTTTAATGCCAATTCTGAGACAGGCATTCTTTTATTCAGCTCCTCTCCTATCGCTAATGGCATCATTACAATGACATGCTATTATTTATAATGGCCCCCACTTCCTCAGCATTGGTCTGTGTGATTACAGGTACCATCTCATTTTACAAGGCTTTAAAAGTCACCCCTCCATCGCAATATGCCCACGTGAACCTTGAAACTGATTATTTGCTTACAGCACATTCTGGGAAGGACTTAACCAGCCAATACCCATCTTATGTCAGTCACAGTTATTTGTGGAGATATTTTCCTTCTTAATTTGACTCCTAGATTTTTAGCAGCAATGGCTACGTTTTATGCATCTTGTACCCTACATTCCATAGTACTGAATAATTGTTACTATAAAAATGCTTTCATTCAGTGTCATCTTATACAACAGGACTTAAATACTTCTATTTTATGACTACATCTACTTGAAAGGCCTGGAATTCATTTTTTCTTCGTTGGTAGGTTTGAACCAATTTATCTTTTCTTCTGTTGATTTAATCATTCAATAAATACTCAGTCATCACCTATTATGTGTCAGGCATGTTCCTAGGCACTGTGTATAGAGCAATAAACAAAAGAGACACAACTGCTCCTTCATGGAGCTTATACTCACTCTAGTAAGAAAAAACATAATATACAAGACAAAATATATAGTATGGTCTGTGGTAATAATAATAAGAAAAAAACCTAAAGCAGAGAAGGGGATTGGGAAAAGTTCAGGAGAGGGGACTGAATTTTAGATAGGATGACTAGCAAAGTCCTCAGTGGGAAAATAGGACATCTGAGTAAAACCAATCAATATTATGGGAGCAAACTATGTGAATATGTGGAGAATAAACATTCCAGAGACTAGCCAATGCAAAAGCCCCAAGGTCCGTCCATACTTGGCATGCTTGAGAGAGCAAGGCAAGTCTGGCTATAGCTAAATATGTAGAGGATCAAAGTAGTAGAAGGCCCAACTTGTGTAGGTCCCTGCAGGCCACTGTAAGGAATTTGGCTTTTATTATGCAAAGAGAGTCACTGGTATATTTTGAGCAGAGGAGCAACAACAAAAATGTGTTTTATCAGCAAAACTCTAGCTTCTGCATTGCAAACAATCAGGGTAAGCAGAGAAGCACTGGAAGGCATATAATCCAGGTGAGAGATGATGATGATTTAGACCAGAGTGACAGCAGTGAAGGTGCTAAGAATTGGATTTTGAAGAGAATTTGCTGATGAGTTGGATGTTAGTTACAAAAAGAGGAGTCTGAATTCCTCTAAGATTTGGACGTGAACTCAAATGTTGGTGTTGCCACTAACTCAGACGAGAAAGACTTATGAGTGGGATATATCTGGAGACAATATCATGTGATAGGTTTAGGTTGTGTTAAATCTAAAATGAGGCTTGTGAGTGGAAATGTTTAATTAACAGTTGCATATACAAGTCTAGAGTTCAGGGGTGAGTTCTGAGCTTGACATAGAAATGCAAGAGTCAACAATGAATATCTGGCTGAAGCCACGAGATCATCTAGCATTGCCGATTGTAGTTAGAAGATTTTGAAATATTAAGTAAAATTTTAAAAGAAATCCTTCTGGCCTCAAAATAGAAAGCAAATAGTCTTGTCCTATTTACAGCAGGAGGCTCATCCCACTAAAATCTCAGGAATGCAAGGGCTCCCCAGACTTGCAACTCCTACCACCAGTCCCAGACTTTACCAATTGGAGTTCTTATTTATCCCCCACTACTCAGGACTGATAGCACAAAAGTAGCAAAATTGAAATCAGGTTTGGCTTGTATCAATTAGACCAGAAGCTTTGCCATTACCTCGGAGCTTGTGAGAAATACAGAATCCCAGACTCCATTCTAGACTTATTTCATATGTACACTGGAGTTTGAGAAATGCTGCACTAAGGGGCATTAGGCAGCTCATAGAACCTTCAGGAAGTCTAGGGAACTGCATCCTGGAATTACGCACAATCTTGCTATCAAAATGTTTGTGGGTGTGCCTTCAACATCTCTGTGCCTTCAGGAACAGGCACCATATCTGTCCCTGGGAAGCCCAGCACAGAACAGACCCATAAGACTTCTGCTATTATTGCCTCCAAAACCTTAATACCAGCCTGGGACCATGGGATTGAGTTTGATTTGTAGAATCTAGATCACTAGAGACTGGGAAGATGAGTTATAGCTTATATTTTTGGATACAAGGACTCATAATGGGGAAAATATGTTCAAAAAATACTAGTGGCCACAAAAGTAATATCTCTAGGGATTAAGTTAGATACTGAGGAAAATATACATAGAATAAGAAAGCCTGGTATTTTGGATAAAGTGAGAGATAGGGACATACCTAACTCAGATATATAAACAGTAGATCTAACTCAGATATATGGCAAAAAAAAAAAAAAAAAAAAAGACAAGTTCGATCAAGAATAATGAGAAAATCTGAGTCTAAGGATTGATTCTGAGTCAGCAATTAAAGCCAAGTCCTGAAGATAAGAAGGCATGGTGGTTTTGTTTTGTATCAACTTGATTAAGCTGGAACTCTGTTTCTCAGAATCCCATTTCCTATGTGGTTCTAGGTTGGAATTGGCCAAAAGAGAAATTGGCACAAGATTTGGAGGGCATAAATGACACAGCAGCCATTACTCTCTGAGAATCATTGTAGTTAGATGCAGTAAGAGACAGATGCAAATGTGCTGGTGGATTCCAGCTTCTCGTCCCTTTCCCCCACTTCATATCCACCTCTTCTTTCTAACAGCTGGCCTGTTTACCACTGGTGATTGCAGGCTTATCCACAGATGCAGAGATGATGGCCTTCTCTATTCTTCTTCACCAGCTTTCCTTTGTGCTTCCATCTGGCAGTGGATGGGCCTGTCTTTAGGAGGGCTGCTTAAGTGAATATTCTCTGATGCTAACTCTTCTTTACAGACCCTTATGTTCCCAGCTTCTCCTACGATTGTATAGAACAAATCCCTCTATAAATCCCGTATTCCATATATTCCTAGTGCTCTGCTTCCCCAGTTGAATCCTTAGTAATAATTATTACTATCAAAATTGGCTTCAGGGAATAGACCTATAAGGATGGGAATCTGGAAACGTTGCTATGATAAAACAGCATTTAAAGGCATTAGTGACCCATACCTATGGCTAAAAACAACACTGGTTGTCTATGCTCTAGCAAAAACAGTTATTGATATCATCATCTATCATCATGTATAATCAAATACTTACAGAAGATAAGATTTTGAATGCACAAGTAGTTGCTACTATATAATATTTTAGTGGAAATAAAGAATAGATTCTGTTGGTTTGTTGCTTTTCAGTGTACTACAGAATATGGACAAAGAAAATTATGAACATAAGCCTTTAAATTCCCAGTTCTAGGTCTGGGAAAGGGACTAGAAACTCTTTAGGTCTATGTCAACTTGGCTAAGTTAGAACTGTTTCCCAGGAGTTGATGCATTATAAGAAAGCTGCTATTTGGCTCTCCTGAAGCACTGGGCATGTGGATGAATTGGAACATGTAAGTGAATCTGGGGCTCTAGGCTGTCCAACTACCAGAGTGGGTCCACAATGGGAAGCTGGCCAAGAAGTTCAAAGAAAGCTCTTGCCTCTGCACAGCCACTGTTTCTGAAGACTCAAACCTAAAACCCAAACTTAAAGTCTCATCCTGCAGGTGGCTGAATTATAATGCAAATTGAATTCACAGCCTCACTGGTCTCTAATGTTCAATGTGCTATTTGCTATTTGCTTTCGGTATAAGAGCTGTATCTTGTAAGTATGTATTAATAGAAAGATAGATGAGAAGGAATCAAGAAGTCATAACCTTAGGAACATAATTTTTTTTTCATTTTTAAAACTTCCAAGAATAGTTATTCGATCAAAGTAGAATATGGTGAATATAAATAAATACAAATTAGTTAAAATAAAGAAATGGGAAAGATTGGGTTGGATTTCAAACTTCCCCATTTGCTTTTATGTTAACAAATTAGATGATTCACTGCATTTTCCTCATTTTAAAGAATCATGGAATTTTAAAGTGGGAAGATGCTCTAAGCTCTCTTGTTTTTATAGATTCTACTGTTTCATATCTTTGACTTAGGTTGGTAAATTTGTTGGAGGGTTAGTGTATGAAAGAGTAAAGTCACAGTAGGCATGAGCAGCACTGCATTTTGGACAACAGTTACCTCTAGGATAGGTACGAAGTGGAGAGAAATGT
>NW_006439717.1:5529027-5543844 GCF_000325575.1 Pteropus alecto
ATTTCCACTGCATTTATAAAGTTTTATTTAACTGAGTGCTGGAAACACAGTTATTTGTTATATTATTTTATACCATCATTTTGTATGACTGAACCATTTTATAAAAATAAGATGGTAAAAAGATTTAGCATGAGCTATAAATAGGTTTTCCTCTATTTTATCTTTGATATACAGTCAGCCAATGAATTATAGAAAGCAACTATTGTCAGCAATCTGGTTTCTGCAGAAATGACTTTTCAAGATTTACATAAAATTTTATAAAGAATTTCAAAAAAGATCTTATTTGAACAGATTCAAAAACAGCCTTATTTTGGCTGCAAGCAATGCATGAAATTGTCTTTCCTCCCCTCTCCCCTCCAGAGAAGGAACAACAGTGACTTTGAATGATAAGAACTGGATTCTTGCCAGAACTCTGGCCTTTGCTAGCTGTAAGGCCCCAGCTCCGGGAGGGCTAACTATGAAAAGCTTTTGCTGACTCTAGAAGTGCCAAAGGGAAGAGGAGGGGACTGGCACTAACAAACAAACAAACAAAAATCAAAGTCACCATTGTTCCTTCTTACCATGAAGTATCCATAAGGAAGAGAGAACAAGAAAAAAATGGCTCTCAGGAATAGTTAGAGCATCAATTTTTCATGATAAATGAAAATAGTTCTAGTTTTTAGAAATGATGATATTTGGGTCACCTTTTAGCTCTGCCTGTAGGACTTCTAAAGACAGCATCTCCTATGCATGCCTCAAACGGCTAGCTCAGATACACATGGCTTTTGTTTATTCTCACTCGCCTTGGTTTTCACATTTTTTATATATGGCCTCAAGGAATGACTTTGATGCTGAATTTTTCTGTGAAAAAAAAATGAATAAGTAAATATAGAAGTCATACATACATAAAATGTAAAAGTATAAATCAATGAGACTCTCCAGTGCTGTGTCCCTAATAGTTTTTCCAAGCAAGATTCCATCTCAACAGCAGTTTTGTGTCTCTCGACTACTGAAGTATGCTAATTTCTGGACTCATGAATTATGTGTACAATGTTATAACTATAGAGATAAAACATCTAAAAAGTGCAAAACTATGTTAATAGCAGCATTTTATTTTTTCCCATGAGACTATGAAATGAAATCTGGATCTATGGCACATCTTTCTCAATGTGGCTAATTCATTGTCTGCTGCCCTGGAAAATTCAATTGTCTATGAGATTTGTGTTTTGTTTTATTATTTGTCTAGGGGGTTTTCTTTGAGTTCCCAATTTATTTATTCATAAAATTTTGACTTTTTTTCTTCTGCTTGAGTCACTTGTACATTAAGATAGGTGGGCACTGGTTTTCAAAATATTCTTTTGAAAAAACACCAAAAAAAGAAAAATACCATATGAAAGCAGGATTACTTTTTAGCTACCAAGCTTAAAGAAAGTTGTAAGCAATGATTAAATTTATAGACCTCAGAAGCTATTCAAGTGAATATGCTGTCTATTCTAAAAATTTAGAAAATTCTAACAGAAAGAACTATAGTAAATGCAGAATAAGCTCCATCCTGACTCGTCTTTCCACTTATTCCTTGTGCTCAGTAACTTTCCCATTAAACTCCCTATAAGGCTTTCACAAAACAAAACACTAATTAAGGTTTACCAAAACTTTCAGTGTTTGGGAATAAAATGCATGTCTCATAAAATAGTGCTGGGAAAATAAAAACAACTCTAAGTTTTGAATTCTTTTTCAGCTTGATCTTTATGGACAAGAATATTAATGATTATAATATATGAAGAGAGAGATGAGGACAGAAACTTTTCTGGCTAAGAATGCTTTTACTCCTGCCTTTTCCACCTTTATACTGGTGTACTTTTTTGATTTACAATTTGTATGCAATTCCTTGGCCACTGACACATAATTCAGTAGGAAAGCTAGTATACTATAATTTTAATCTCTTTGAAGGATTTCCTTTCAGTGAAAATATGAAGAGAAATGGAGCAGTATATGGAGGGGAAAGCAGTGTTCTGCTTTGTTTTGTTTAGCTGATAGACATTTATAGTACCTTTTTATCTTTGTAGAATTTTGTTCTCATAGAAGGCAAAGTATGTAGATTGCAGGGGAAGGGAAAATTGCTGAAGTGGTGTCCTTGAGAAAAGGAGAGGTGACGGCATCTAGCATGTAATCAGAAGAATTACGCAGATAGGAGTGTGGACATTTCTTCCAGAGTATAAGTAGACACTAAAGCATAAGATGCAGGTGCTAATAGGTTGGTAGATAAGGTGATGGGAATATAGGATATAATTTTCAATGTTAAGGCAAGGCGATCAACTGAGAATAGAAATGGGAAAAGAGGTTTTAGAGGCCCAAGGAATGGAGAAGGAATTAAATAACCATCCAGAAGTATGATGGAGTGAATCGACTAGGAGCATGAGATAGGATTACCTTACAGTACTGACCACACACTTGAGGATGGTAATCATGAATTTAAAGTGAGACCAGGCAGCATAGTGGGGTTTTTTTCCCTCCAGCCATATTCACCTACATGGATTCAGGATTGGTGTGCACAATTATGATTAAGACAAAGAGGAGGAAGGCAGTGCAGGTAATGACAAGAAAGATCATGATGATGATGATGATGATGATGATGTTGATGATAATGATGATGATGATGGTGCTGATAATGCCAATGACAATGATGATGATGAAAGACTATGGAACAGAAATTGGGTAAGGAGATAATTAAGGACAAGAAGGGAATGTAAAACAATGAAAAGGTAGTAGAATCAATGGATTATTTATCCCAGTGAGATCAGAAAGTTGTTTGGGCCAAGTCCTAGAGGGAATAAGTTAGAAAGACAGGAAGAGGGATTCAGAGACTGTGATACTTAAAATTATTATTGTAAATGAGGTGCTGTTATTGGTAATTAAAAGGCCTGTGGTATGTATGACCACAGGAGTTGATAGCTGCAGTGTAATTGAAAACAAGAAAATTGGAAGAGAGGAACTTTGAGGGCAGGTTATTAGAAGGACTTTCCATGTGTATATTGAAATACCCATGGATTTTGAATGGAGATGGAGAGCCAGTAAACAGAAGCTAAGATTCTCAAGCAATGACGGGGAGTGGCCAGGGCTCTTTGGCTAACTTCAACAAGAAGGTGGCGTATAGATGGTAGTCTGAGGATAAGAGTAGAAAGCCTCAGAGGTATAGGGAAAAGAGAGAAAGAATGAGCAGAAAGTGGTAATGAGAAGCAGGGACATGCACCTCACCCTCAAGCACAGTGGAATAGGTGAGTGGGAGAAAACACCACATTTAGAATTTTTCTTGAATTTCTGAAAAAATTTCTATAATCACATTGCTAATATGGCCTTATACATGCATATTCATATTATTTCTCAAGTTTAATATTTTCTTCCTCTCTTCATAATTATGTTATGCTTGTAATTCACATCATCTCCAGATACTTGTTAGGCTATGGAAGGTAGGGATAAGGAATCAGAGACCTGAATTAACAAACTACTTCACGTGGTCAAAATTTTCCTTTTGTGTTTGGTTCTTGTTTTCTTAAGTTGTTTTAACTTTTACTTGGCACCAAGTTGTGGCTTGAATGTGAAGCAGGGCTTGGATCTCACATACAAATATCCGTCAATCCTCCAACCAACCCAAGTAAAATGATTCAATATAGGTGCTTGATATTTCTCAATGTTATTAAAGTGTGAACAAAAACATCTGGAAATAGAAGTCTGCTATTTTAATTGATTTGTAACATACATTCTACATTAAAAATATGTTTGCCATGCAAATGCAACTCCCTACCACAAGTTCCAGTTTTCTACCCAAAGCCTCACTGTAAAAAATATTCTGTAGTCATTACTATCTACATGCTTTCACTAGAAGGTGGCATGGGTGTAGACACAGCTAATATTTGGGACATAACAATTCAATTTGTGACTATAAACTCAATCTATCTTTAATTTCAGTCAAGTAAATTTGTGTTAATACAGTTGTGATTAGAACCCTAAAATGATGTTATAATGAGGTTTCAGAACATTATGTTTTAATAAATACTGCAAAGAGAGTCATTTTGCAACTTTTTTCTTTTCTAAAAGAATGTGTAATAAGCTTACACTAAATGAAACAACATACACAGGATTCTCTCTAATATTCAATGGAGTTAACAGAATCAGCTAAAAAGAAGTCTCTTTCTGACACTCACTCTGAAATTCATGATAATTCTTAGAAAGTCCCAGGGTAGTCCAAAGCAAGGGAAAATACACTGTCCTCACCTATCTGACTTGGCTTTGGAAATAGGAAATTAGGAAAACTGTTGGCTGCCCTGCTCCAGCTGCTTGATGGGCTAGGGCAGGTTGATGGGGGGTGGAAGAATGGGATGGAGCGGGGAGTGGGGCTAGCAGGCATGGGAGGTATGTGGATATGTGGAAGGAGATGTGATATAGAAACAAAATAGAAGGGTGGGACATAAAACTTAACTCCACAGGATCCCCTCCTACAGTTGACAACCTTCCTGAACTCCAAGTGTGTGATTCATTCAAGTGTGTGTTTAGAAAATGGCAGCTCGACACAGATAACACGTGGGCTTCTCTGGCGAATGCATATGATAGACTGCTCTGGGAGTTTCATTTAGGAATTTAGAGAAGGAAGTCATTTGACTTCTTTGTAGATCATTAGATAGGTCATTAAGTCATTTATGGCTGAATTTCCACGTCGAACCCTCAATTTCACACACACGGACACACACATACCAAGCACACACACACACAAAGCACACAGATTATAAAACAGATTTAATTTTTCACAGGTGCTTAAGCCAAAAACCTCCTAAGTGGTTAAAACACTGAGAATATATATAAACTCTGCTTCAGAATATATTGTGAAGGTAAAGAATTGATTTTTAATTCATTTTGTGGGTCTCAGAAGATGAATATGTAATGCAAAGGGAATATGAGTAACATACCACCAACAAGTTAATGACTAAATGCTGAACTAATTTAACAAAATATAATATCGAAATATATATATTGCATGTAAATTCCAAATTTATGATTGCAATAAACTTATAATAAAATCCCAGGGCATGCTTGCAGTATTATTATTAAATTTCATTTCCATCTTCAACTGCCTACTTTTAGAAATATGTAATATTACCTTGAGCCATTTGGATTTTATGTGGCAACTGCATTTACCTTAACTCTTCCCTGGAGGAAGATTGAATATTTATTTCATTCTGAAGGAAATGGATTTCTGCATCAGAATGGAATAAAAATGATTAAATGTGAATTGAATCACTTAATCCTTTTTCTTGTGTCAAAGGGCATAATTATTAACCCTGCTAAGTGCTATATGTGTAATCATGTACTAGGATTTACACTTATAAATAGCTTTTAAATGATTAGCTGTGAATAAAGGGTGGCAAGACCCCAAGTATAAACTGGTGGCAAAGGCTTCAGGTGGCACGTTGGAGGTATAAGCTCACCAAACCTGTATAAGTTAACCAAACATGTGTGCACAATCCATCTAGTTTTTTAAAAGAACTCTCTATGACACTATGTAAATCAACTTAATAAAAATATATTGTGACTGCACATTTCTGTAGTGAGGATTGATTTGGGTATGTGTAGTTGCAGAACCAATACAAGAACAACAGCCCTTTCACAGTGCATACTTATTAGGGAAGTTCTTTGTTTGTGGCAGATGCAAATCAGACTCAGGAAAAAGTCTCTCCACCTTAGTTTGCTGCATTCTAGGGTGGTCTGTGTGTAGTGCTCCTGAGAGGAAAACAAAATGGTGAGAGAGAGATAGGGAGAGAGTAAGGGAGAGAGACATGGAGGGAGGGAGAAAGGGAGAGAGGGAGGGAGGAAGAGAGGGAGGGAGGTGAAGAGAGAGAAACAGAGATAAACAGGCTTGAGAATTAAATAATCTACTCAGGCTCTTCTCTTTAGCACCTGTGTGACTTTCATTGCATCAATAACTCTCTCTGGGTCTCATTGTCCTCATCTGTAAAATGGAAATAACACTTGCCTTGAAGAATATTACAGAGATTATGAGATAACATATAAAAAGGGATTAGCACATCCCTGCTGCACAGAGAAGGTAGCTACTGCTATCATTATACCATGCACTGCACAACGACTGTCAGGCATTTGGGGATGGCAGCGCCATTTGTGGGAATGCCTCCATTCTCAACTGGGGATTCTTACAATGGAAATGAATGAGTCTGTTTAGAGTAGAGTGACAGTCCGGGATGTACCACAGCCCATCATACCATGTGGTTAGTGGCCGTTTTTGCTTTCAAGTATCCCTGTTTGCATTATAAATCATAGCATCACTCTTGCACTAGGAACTTTAGTGTTCTTTCTCTGGGAGATTTTTAGCAGCAGATTCTCAAATAACTAGAGATCTTCATGCTCCTTTCCAGATCAAAGTTCAGGATGGAGTCAGTCATGGGTGGAATTATGCATCCCCCCCACCCCACAACATTCATATGTTGAAGTCCTAACCTCCAGGACCTCAAAATGTGACCCTATTTGGAGAGAGGGTCTTTACAGAGGTTATCAAATTAAGATGAGGTCATTACAGTGGGCTGTAATCCAATATGACTGGCTTTCATATAAAAATAAGAAACAGACAAAGAGGAGGGAAGATGATGTGAAGACACAGGGAGAAGACAGCCATCCACAGTCAAGGAGAGAGGCCTGAACAGATCCTTCTCTAACAGCCTCTGAAGGAACCAACATGCCAACACCTTGATTTCAGATTTCTAGCCTCCAGAGGAGTGAGACAATACATTTTCTGTCGTTTAAGCCATCCAGTTTGTTGTAGTTTGTTACAGCAACCATAGCAAACCAATACAGAATCCAGGGGAAGAAGTGCAGCTCCTGCCTTTTCCTGGTTTTGACCTTTCTTTCCTAGAAAAACACCCGTCCATTCCAGATTCTGAAACCATAATGTTTTCTACCAACAATCCCATTCGCCAGTTACTTGCAGCAATGTTCTGTGGGAACCTAGAGAGGAAACTTTTGAAATCAAACTGTGAATAACGACACAAATGCTCAATTAGCAATAACAACATATTTCAGAGTCAAGGTTCCATTCCCTGAAAATATCTCAGAATCTCCACTCCAAATGCCTAGGGGTTATAAATTATTAACACATCTATCTAGAAAGCATAACAGCATGCTATTATGAGGAATATGTGTCCATGGAATTTACCGGTCATTCAGAGGACTGATAATTTACTCTTTGTTCTCTAAAATAAATATATGCAAGTTACATAAATCAAAACTAGTTTTAAAGCAATATTTTTCCTCATAGAAAAAGCAGTATATTTCTTCCAGCAGCTCTACCCTTTCACCACCCCATTTTCCCTCCCACGTACACATATGCACAAGCACAAAGGTGCTAGACCCAGAATTTAGTATTTGTATACATTTTATAAAATTTTATCTTCTATCTTTTCAGCTACCATTAGGTCACAGCAATGAGCATATGCTTAAAGATATATACAGGGCATTTGTTATTTGAACTTGTGCTTTGAAAATAAATATCCGAAAACTCTAATAGATCACAAATGCTTTAACAAGTTGTTTTAAATTAATGTCAGAGAGTCTGTAGAGAGAGATGCACTGGAAAATTTTGAAACAAGAAATATGATTTAAAACCATCTAGATTTTTCCCTCTGCTATATATTGTTAACATTTTTAGATAATCTGTTGTTCAAAGACTAAAAATTTGGAAGTATTGTTCTTTTCCTCCAAAAACATTTGACTACTCTATTATTGCCTAAACTACATAACCTAAATGTGGAAAGTGTACAGTCATGTTTACATCGTATTTTCAACTTGTTCCAGTATAGAACAAAAAAAAAAAATTAGTAAGAAGGGAAAATGACTTGTATTGTGTAGAACTTTCTCATTTTTCAAATGTGAACATATATTTATTTCAGTTTAAATAATCCCTTATAATTCGCTAATTACCATAGCAAGTTAAAACTAGTTCTATTAAACACAGTTTTCCCCTTTCCCCATATAATCTAATATAAAAATGTTATATAATGGAAGGAGTGTGGGCTTTGGAGTAAAACAGACCCAGGGTACAATCCTGGCTTTATCGCTCTATGGCCTGAGGCAAGTCTCTAAGCTTCTTTGGGCCTCAGTTTCTTTAGCTCAGAAATGAGGGTAATGTTTACCCAGCATGATGGTTGAGAGGATTGGAGACTGTGAGTTAAGCATGTGCTATACTAATAAGGGGGAACATTGTTAAGTGTGGTAGCTAACTGTATTTTCTGACATGACCCACCACCATTAAATCCTATCCCACACGCTCTTTCTCAGCGTGACCTTGACTCTTCTCCATCAGGAAATAGAGTCAAAAGGAAAGAAGGAGGAAGGAGGAAGGAGGAAGGAGGAAGGAGAGGACAGGACAGGACTGGACAGGACAGGACAGGAAAGAAAAGGAAAGGAAAGAAGGGATAGTCTACTTCCTCTCTTTTTCAGCCTGGCTGGCCTCGTGTCTCCCTTGTAACCAATAGGGTACAGCAGAGTGATGTTCACGAATTCACAGGCTAGGTGAGCAAAGTCCTGCAGTGGCCACCCCACCTCACACCCCTCAATTCTCTTGGAACATTCACTCTTCTGAAACTCTTCTGAGAACACTTCTCTCTGAACCTAGCTACTATGTTACCAGGAGCCCAAGCTATGTAGAAAGGTGATATGTAGGTGTTCTGTTAAACAATTCCAGCTGAGCCCAACCTTAGAGAAATTCCAGTTCAGATGCCAGGAGTATGGCTGAAGAAGTCTTCAGGTGATTCTAGCCCAAGTCCTGAGTCACCCCCAGTCATTTGAGTCTTTCCAGCTGAGGCCACAGATACTGTGGGGCTATACTCTATGTTGCTCTTTACCCATAGACTCGTGAGCATAATAAAATGCTTGTTGTTTTATGCTCTTAAGTCTAGGTGGTTTTAATGTAGCAGTAGGTAATTGGAACGGTACTGACAAGATGCTTAGAAGGGTGCTGCAAGAGAACTGAAAGAGGCCTCCACATTTGGGAGCCTATTTTCAAATATGTGTGATACATTCTGGCAACATACATTCTCTCACTAAGCAACAACTCTTTCTTCTTTTGAGCCCCTGGAATTCAGTGTCTACAAAAGTAGGAAAAGTAGCAGTTAATGATCTATTTCTATTAAGCTGATTCCATACATTTTAGTCCTTGGAAAAGGTAAGGCAAGCAGATATGGAAAAAGAAGAACAGGCAAGGAACACCCGATTCAGAACAGTGTTCTCTGCACTATCACCTCACGCTAGCTCTATATTCACCTGGTCAACGTGCTTGTCTTTAACGTACAAACATCTCCTCGAAATCTGGGACTCATTCACTCCGGGTCAGGGATAATCAAAACAACCTTCTTAGAGAATGGTAATTTTGACTTGGAGTAGGAGAAGGGAGGGCATTTTGGAGACCCCTGGTAGCATGATAGTAAGGGTTATGCCGAAGAAGGGAGGGGCAGAAAGGCTTTAGAAAAGTAGGTGGGAGAGCAACACTGAAATCTGTCCTGCCCACTCACTGGTTAAATATAGCTGGATGGGTACCGCTCTGAGGTGGGTACCAGCCACAGATAGATGAATTTGCCCCATTCCCTGGCCTAAAAGAATTTTGCAGGTTTCCCTATGTCCCGATTCACTTATAAACCACTAAAGCCGCCATTATCAGAACTCGTTTGCCAAGCTAAGCGGCTCCCAAACCACCCTCGGCTTCCTGTGTGGATTTACTTATTCAGTTTGTCAGTAGGAAAAAGGAGAGAAAGGAATGTGAGTGAGAAAGTAGAAGAAAAATTAAAATACCTAAATTTTCTACTTACTTTCTATCCCTCCGGATGAAAAACCTTTGAGTATAGGGCTGGGTCTTATACTAGCATAATTACTACACATAACTGGTATCCAGTAAATTGTTAATTTAGTGGAATTGAACTAAATCTGTGCAGTTTTTGCAGAATCTACTAGTCACAATAATTTATAGACTATTGCACATTATGCCAAGGGCTAGCTGAAGAAGACATGCTCTCAACCCATAGAAGTTTATACTCTAATCAACCATTTTTAACTTAGAAAACGATAAGACCATTAAAAAAGTATTTAGTTTGGAGAAAGATATTCACATGTACAGTGTTACAAGTAAAAGCTTTCAAAATGGGACACAAAATCCCTAATGCTAAAGAAAAGGAAAATAAAATTTTAACTTGTCACCAAAGTCATTTTCAAGGTCATACAAATGTAATTCCCCTTCCTCAAACCTATCCACACATGTCACATACCAGTATGCAAAACCTGCACTGTTTCTATTAGACCCACTATGGAATTATCCTCAAATTTAAAGTTCTCAGAGACTGATGGATTCTTAATAACATACATAACAAGTCCATCCAAGCATTGGCAATTTTCCCCAATCTCTCGCCTAAGAGGGCTGCCACCTCCCCAGGGGACCATCAACCCACTTATGGGGACACCTCCACCACTCACATCTCTGAAGAGCTCTTGGCTTTTAAAACATTCTTCCTTTGAGCTGAGATCTAGCTTTCTTCTGTCCCAAACACCTTATAAAACTTTCATTAATGGAATTATTTAACATTTGATTTATTTCAATAGCAATTTATGATAGAAGTAGGGACATATTGGGTAGAAGTAGATCTTGATTTATATTGTTTACATAGTTTTTAGGTGCTAGACACTCTATGATTTTTTAAAGGGGAAGAGGGTAGAGAGGACTTATCCTTTAGTAAATATTCTCAGATTGGTGGTTATAAGCTCTGTAACTTGTAGTAATGAAATGGGATAACGACAAAGGAAAATTTCCAAAAGACATAATCATGTTAATACAATAAAATATAAAACATACCTAATGAAAGCAAACATTAGTATGAATCTTAAAAGAAACATAATGCTAAGCATGGAACTTTGATTTACACAAAGTGCAAAACTAAAAATCTCCATGACAGCTCTATGTAAATTTTTATAATGCAAGATGTTTTAAAAATAAATTTGCAAAGAAAAAAGTCAGAACAAAGCAACATCATTCATATTTTGTTAGTAATACAGAATAAAGAGGCCATTTCATGTTCCGAACATTTCATGTTTAGCAGTTGTGTAAGTTTAATTTATAAATAATTTTGAAACATTACAAGAGACGTGCGGGGAGTTTGTTCTCTAAGTTAAACAGCAATTTGATCTCAACATCATTAAAAATAAACTTTCACCTGTTCCTAATTTTCTTCTTAGTTACAAAGCCATTGTTTGTTTCAATGAAAGGGGAAAAAAAAACCATTTTGATGCTGTTTATACAATCCAAGTAAAAGAACAAATTGCAAAGGCCCATGTATGCGAAAAAGCAAATAAAAGAACTTTTCTAAGAATATGTTGAAAACATGACCAGGCTATATACAATTATAAGTACTATACTGTGAACCTCAAACAGTGCCCCAGATAGTGCATATTTGAGTTGCAAACACTACTGCAATCCTACATCTGAGAATAATTATTTTGTGTGTACTATCTTTAATTGTGGACTTGTAATAAACTCTAAAAATTGAGCCCAGTATTACAAAAAGCCTTCCACAATCTCTGCCAGCAAAGCAGAAAAGTATTTTGTGTGGTGCCTTCGGTTTCAGTTTTATTATTATAGGAGGTGTGTCAGATTGTGTGTGCATAATTGTGCGTGTTTATATGAATGAGTTTATGAATATGCATGTAATTTTGGCATTGGCTTCCATTTTCAAAAGAAGCCCAAACCCATACCCAGAAACAAGCAGAAATAGTTCTTAAAAGGTACAAAATGACTCGATGGGGCCGTTCTAACCTGGGCCACTCACATGAATGAATAAGTCATGGCAACAGCTTCAACAGCAAGTTTTTATACTTTACAACCAAAAGTCTAGGTCTGTGTTTTCATACTGGCAGACCAGGTACACTCAGGGGACACTCCAGGCAACAAATCATAAGAAAATAATTGGGAAAAGGTCTTCTGCAAAAACATAATTTGGGCCTTGGCAAAAGCAGAGTTCAGGTGAACATTCCATACTCAACAGATAATCTGTTGTCTCTTTATTTATTAAACCCCTTTTTTTCTGACCCTACTGGAAATAATCAGAGAGGAAAAAAAATGTCTAATGATTCCAGGATATTCACAAATGCTCCATCCATTTTTCCATTCCTCTTCCTCTCCTTGTCCCTCTCCCTCTGCCCCCACTTCCTCCCCTCCCTCTGTCTCTGTCTCTGTCTCTCTGTCTCCTTCCTCTCCCTCATCTCCAACTTGCTCTCTCCCTCTTTCTCTCCCTACTTCTATCTTCCATTTATCTAACAGGCAATGAAAGCATGTTCTAGTCATAAGTTTTTCCCAATTTCTTTAGCACCTCATCAGGACACTACTAAATCTCTTTGCTCTTAATCTCCAAACTTCAAGAGTTAGTGAATTATATCACTGACTCGATTTTATCACTGCACATCTCTTACATGTCTCTAATAAACTTTTTGTTGACGGAGCTTTTTTTCTCACTTTGCATCCTTCACCTTCTTACCACATTAGAAGCCATTGGACTCTCACTTTTTGATATCCTCCCCCTACGGTTTCCATAAGGCATGCTCCTCATTCTCTTAGGTCTCTGACAATCTTCCCTCCACATTTTTCTCCAGTTCTTCTTTAATGGTCTTCATAAATCCAGGTGTTTTTAAAGGAACTTTGGCAAAATTCCCCGTTCATTCTACTTTCACTCACTTGGTGCCTGGTTCAATGGTATAGCTTCAACTAACAGTTTTATACAAATGGCTTCCAAATCTTTTTCTGATTTCTCTTCCAAATGTCATTCCCATATCTCCAACTCTACATCAAACAATTATACCTGGATATTCCATCAGCACCTATGGCCCCACCCTCTTTGATATCTCCCACATTCACCTTCATGTTTCACACTCATTACCACAACCCTGGTGCAAACGCTCATGGCCTTTTGCCTAAGTCCCAGGAAAAGGAAAAGCTCCCTAATTGCTTCTATCCTATTACTCTTCTAATTCATCACTTATCCTACCACCAACTGCATTTTCCAGAAATACAATCCTGACCATAATTCTCCTCTTCAAAAACTCCCGATACCTCTCCATCCTATAGAATAAAGCCCAAACTCATTTCTATGGTATTTAAACTCCTTTCTTTGATAAAGTCAACCGATTTAAACTGGATTCCTACGATCCCCTATTGTGTAGCTTTCACTTTAACTGAAATAAACTACTCAAGGTCCCCTACGCTTTCTGAAATACCCTCATTCATGTATTTTTCTTTGGCCTAAAACACTTTTTTTCTCCATCCCTGCTATTTCTAAACCCCACCCCAACCTACAAAGCCTAAATAGAATGTAGCTGACTATCAACTCTTCCTTTACCCATCGTCACTCCCCATCCATCAGGAAGACTTCATTTTCACTATAAACTCATTGAGTATGGTCTCCTCTGATACCATTTTTCTGCCTTGTGTATAGTTATTTATTAATATGTCCTAAATCTCTTAATTAAACCCATTAAAAGCTGGGGTTATGTGTGTCTCCATAGAATCTAGCAAAGTGCCTGGTACATGAGAGTTTCATTTCTATTTCATTCACTTAATAAACATTTTACTGGGCACTGTCTTGTGCATGGGGAATTTGATGAATGAAATTCAGTCCTTGCTTTTATGAGGTTTACATTTTAGATTCACGAGAAATGCTTATTGCATCAAAAACTTAAAGAATAAAATACTTTAAGAAAATATTTACTTCTCTGGTCAATATGTTATAGAACCGAAATTCTTCAGTATAAAAATTCTATGTAAATCCAAAGCATTATTATTCTGTCGTAGATGGCACAGTTGGCTTCTCCTCAAGAATAAGAGAAGAAAGGCATCAGTGTTGTTTTCCTGGTATCATGCCCCGTGATCCTCTCTCCTTCCTTTCCCCAGTTACAACTCTGACCCTGATTTTTTCATTTTTGATCTTATTCACACTCTGTCTCTTGCCATACCTAACCCAGCATTATACTGAGATCTGACTTTGTCCTCACAGCCTTGAGCTTGTTCTCCAATAACTAGGCTGCTTGTCTGGACTAGATGAGTCCTAACTGGTTTGCAAACTTGATTATGTTTTATTTCTAAACAGATAAATGGGTGACCCCAGTGAACCAAAACCACACAGAAGACAATTCTGCGACCATCTGGTCAGAGACCTCAGAAACCCATACTGACTTAATCAACAATGTCAAGAAATAAATAAACAAACTGCATTACTGAGTGCAACATGATGACATTCTCTGAAAATCCAACTGCACAAGACATTACCATGGGCTGGAATCCAGCTGCTGCCTTTTGCCTTAGAGCCAAGGAAACCATGTCTCCAGTTTGAAGTTCACTCTCTTTGCTTCTTTCCTCTAATAAATGTCACCTCTTGGAAACAAGAACCTTATTCATCAACTGAGAATTGGGACCATTTCAGAGTCCTATTTTCTCTGATCCTTCCACTCCTCCTCCCTCAAAATGTTTCTTTTCTTCTCAAGTTCATTTAGGGACTTACTACCAAATGTATAGACATAAGTTATCAGCAATATTTCTACATGCTAATTAAGAGCATCTGCCTCTCACCATGAATTTTTACAACATGTCTCAATAAGAAAAGTAGAAGCATCTTCTAGGAATTCTGAAATACAAAAGACGTATGGTGTGATCTTGATTTCATTTATTCTCTAAAATCAACAGAAAGCTCCTTTATCTATTTTGAGTAAACTGTCTTTGGAGCCTCAGATGCAATTTAGTCAATGATGCTG
>NW_006439717.1:5543891-5613311 GCF_000325575.1 Pteropus alecto
ACAAATTCCTCTATGAGGGACAAAAACAGGGCTTCTTGTTCCTTTTGAGGAAATGAGGTTTTTAAAAAGGGTTATAAGCCCAAAATGAAATTCAAAGTCAGTAGTCTTAAAAGTATTATACCAGACTATAGATGGTAAGTTCAACGGGTACTAAAATCAGGGCCAAATTAAATAATTTTATAATACCTGCAAACCCTTTTATCACATAGATCATTTTATTGTAAACTAAATTTGGAAATCACTTCTCCTGGGACTATAGCAGTCCCTAAGATTATAGAACAGATTTTTGGAAGTTACAAAGTTACATCAACTATTTTTGGCCATATTAGGGTTCATTAAAGGTTTAGAAAAATGATAATAATTTACTAAACAATCCCTGAAAATGACAAAAGTTTCCAAGAGTACTCATCTTATTATCCTGGGATCTATCTCTCATGGTGTAAATCTCAGCATAAATACATGAGCATGTTACTGAAATTTCCTCAAGCTGTATCTACCTAGAGGAATAATGGGATTGGAAGAAAAGAAACACTACTCTCCAGTTTAGCTCCTACTGTGGAAATCACTGTCCCCTAGCCCTCAATTCCTCCTAACTCAGAATAATTCTGAGAAAGTCTCATAAGTATTCACAAATAACCAGTCTCTTGGTCTCATATAACATGTTATATAATGTAATTTGTCTTTTGGCAAAAGTACAGCTTCTAGTAGTCATTCATTCAACAGTATTTTTGAGGACTATGAATCAAGCAAACTGCTGGGAAGTGGGGATTAAAAGAATGAGCAAAGACTTGGTGTCTACCTTTAATAGGTTCGTAATCTCAACTCTGTTGCTACTGTCTCTCCCTGCTTGTGAAAGACACACGGCTCCTCTTCTTTACCCCAGTGGTCTCTTTAGCTAGTGTCGAAAGAGCCCACCTCTACCTATTTCCTCCCTTGTGCTATCCTCAGTCACTTGGCCAGCAAAGTGCTTTGTGGCACATCTAGTAATGTGGCTTTTTATTTTGACCTGGATCAGATTCCCCTGAAATGGATCTTAATTCTAGGGACATTACTGTTAAACTGCACTCAAAACTATTCCTTCCCCAGAAACAGCGACTCCAGACTAAGGGTGCATACTTTCCCTGCCCTCAGGATGACCTGGAGTTCAATATCCACTTAATCTGTTAAGAGGAAATCAAGAAAATCAGAAAACTATGTCTCTTATTTGCCACTACCTAGATTAGAGATATTTCACCAAGATTAAAGGAGATTAGATGCAAATGGTATATAAAAGGCTGCCCAACACATAAGAATTTTCTCTTTACTAAGTGATTACAAATCCAATAGAACTAGGATATATATAGAAATACAGCACTAGAAAGCAATAAGAGGTAAATGTTATACTGCATTACAACCAACCCATGTGGAGTTCAAAAGGAGCCCAGGTGATCAGAGAAAACTTCAGGAAATGACATCTGATCCAAGCCAAATGGAATGTCTAAGGTTTGGCTGAGTAGAGCTGAGGGGGAGCATTTGAGATAGAGAAAATGCAAGAGCCATGTCTCAGAGGTAGGAAACTGCAAGGCAGAGCACTAGAGAACTCATTCAGCATGGGACAGGAGTCAGTGCCATGGTAACAGTGCCATGTTGCAACCCATAGGCAAAGCTTCACATTCCTATCTCGTGACCAACCTGAAAGCCTGTGTAACATATAAAACTTCTGCTAATGGCAAGAAGACAGCCTCACTTTCAGACTGACCCTGCTGTTACAAGCAATTAAGCTTTAACTTTCTCACCTGTTTTCTGGTGGCCTTATTCTAGAATGTTCAACACCATTAACAGAAAAATAATGACCCTGTGACATGGTTCCTTTGCTGAAAACTTTCCAAGGCCCTAGATGAAGAGGAGACTTTTTGTCCTTGTCTATTCCCTTCTAGAACCACTTATTACTCCTTCTTTGCTTTTAATTTCCTAATTTTTTCAGGTAAGGTTCTCAGAGGAAGGCCCTAAGCTGTGTTCACATTGTGAATTCAAGCATTTCAAGGGTGCTACTGGTGCAAACTGTTTACTTTCAGAGAGATGCCAGGACCCTCATGGGAAAGAGCCAGGAGTTGTACTCAGATGACGTGCTTTCAATCACTGAGAGAAAATGGGGACAGAGGTTCAAGAAACAGTGGGTCCAAGAGAAAAAGATCAGTCATTTAACTGACTACAGAGAAAAAGAGACCTTCGCAGCAAGGATGGGTCCGCAAATGATGGCAGAAGGGGCAGAAGCAGGCCAAAAGACTAGTGCTCTGGAAAGAGCAAAACAAGGCCAGATATCTATGAAAGACATACTTGCAGTTCATTCTATATTCAGACCCACCACTTCGGTCATGACGAATGTAAAATAAATTTAGATAAGTCATTAAAACTGTTATAGTTCTAAATATCATGTAAAATGTTTTACTCCAGGTCCCCATTTAAATTGCTTTGTACAGAATAAAAGCCTTTTCTTGGCACACTTGAACAGTGAAAAGTTATTGTTATTATCTTTTTAATAAAGAGGACCGTTTTATATAGAAATATATATATTCTTGTAGAAGAAATGGACTTAAATGGCAGAAAGACGAGTTTATTAAAATTCATTGCAATTCTCACACCATTATATTTTTTAATAACATCTTGCTTTCCACTGTGGCCCCCTGCCAGTGTGCAGACGCATTTAGCCTCACCCAGGTCAAAAGTGATGCCTCAGTGAATCCTTGGGGATTAGGTCTGTGTTCCAAAACAATTCATTTTTAGTGTTAAATTTGATTGAGCCATGTGAGTAAAAATGCATTTGAATTTTTACATGTAAGATTCAACCTTTGAGATCTTTCCTGAATTGTGAACATATTAGATAAGGTCAAAAGAGAAGAGAAACACAAACGCATGTGAAAAAATGGATGATTTGATGGTTCAGCTGGAGGTGCCCTGAGATGTAATGTCTTCTTCTGCCTCAAGAGCAGAACTTTTACCTTATAGATGCCAGTCAGTGTGTATGAAAGGATATTTCTGATGACTATGATAGTCAATTTTTTAAAATAATTGTGTAATAAAAAATTTTAATAAAGATAAAATTATTTCCATAGTTTGATAACATTTTTTCTTGTAAGAGTTTAAAGAGTATTAAAAATACTCTTACAGGCATGTAAATTAATATTATACATATATACTTTTATATTTATATATATTTATTTTAAGAATGTTTTAAGTCAAATACTGCTTAATGGTAAAATAGATTAGATAAGTTATTGTATTCTACATATCATAATTTTTTCATCAAATCTATCATTTATTTCCAATTTTCAGAAAATATTCCCTCTCTCTCCATTGATTCTAAAGATTCTGGGAGGGAAAAACTGTGAATAGCTATAAAATGTCCATAGTGTTTGTTTTCATTTACAAGGTTTTGGTCTTTTTATAGCAATTTTTAAAACCAGATATTAAATTATTAAAGCCTCTAAATCTTCCTATATGTAGGAATTTAAAGGGCATAAGAATTTGTATTGATTATTCTCAGGATAAGCTTTTTAGAAGTTAAATGTGACATTTTTAAGATTTCATAATCATTTTCTCTAGTATAGAAAAACAGGTTGCTAAAAAAAAAATGCTTCATCTTTCTAGGTGTTGACATTCAGGCAAGAACACACTATATTTTCATTCTGCATCTGAATTAAATCATTAAATACTGAAGTGTAGATATCAAAAATCTTTGAAAAGGGCATTAAAAATCCAGTTGTTTAAATAAAAGAAAGTTATATACTTTACCTAAAAGTATCATGCAGAGCGGGGAAAAACTGCCTTTGAAAAAATTATCAGTACCTCTACCAGTAGACAACTTTACTCAGATGGAGAAAACAAACTTCCAGCACTCAGCTGACTTTTCATGGGGTTTCCCTGAACTCTATTTTATATGCACACCTTATTAAATCTCCCTAATGTGGCAGTTGTCTGGAGACTGAGCCATAACCAAGTCAAAGCTAGGGTGATGTAGGTAACAGCAACTGCTGGCACCAGCCTTCTGAAGAGTTATCGTGTTTGAGAAAGAAAACATTGTCAGGGTGGTAGCATAACCCCAAGAGTAATAAAGTGGCCAGACACCTGGAAGCAATTACGTGCATAGTCGAGATTATCCATCATGCTTTGCTCACTGTCTCTCTTGCAAAGACCTTTGTTTTTACACTCTCAGTAGCTAACTTTGGGGCTGAAAAGCCTGTTTCACAAACGATGTTTTCCACCAAGGCCCTTCCACTTAACTGCCATTCCCACATGATGTCAATCATTTGTTTGCACAGCCCAGCGACAAACCTCAGAGCTGCTGTAATAATAAGTTCGTTACTAAGCTTGCAGGAGCAGCTGCATCAATCACACTACTGCCACAGCAAAAACAAACGCCCTTTGCCCACCAACACCAACTAGCAGAATGCAATTTGGATCCCTCAAATGGAATTGCTTTAAGCACCACTTTCCATTTAGGCTCTAATTTAATATTTTTCTAAATCAGATTATTGCTTCTAAGTCATGATTGTTAAGTTCCTTCTGACATTTATTTATTGCTCAGATCCCATTATTCATTAGGCTATTGTGCTGCAGGCTATCAATTTAGCCAAGGTCCTGGAATCCAGCGCATTTTTCCTCATGTCAGGGAAATCAGAACTGTAGAAAACTGTTGGATCTTCCACTACTGTTCTAGTGCCTTGAAAAACTTAGCTTTTCAAATATTTCCTTAAATACTTGTTTAAGTGAGTTGAATAGCATTCTTGTAATGAGTAAAAATCCATGTAAATTAGATTTATACCCTTTACTATAAGCCCATACACATTTCCTGTGAGAGAATTTAAATGCTGGTTAAACTGGATTTATTAATGTGATATTAATAATTAATCATTGTGCATATTAACTCTGAATAAATGCCACTACAAGAAAGCCTGGATTCATTTAGCAAAAGTTGTTTTCCAGTTCGGTATTAAAGTGTCTAAGAAGTTTCTCTGAAACCCGCTGGATTCTCTTCTAACATATCTTATAAAATAGAATGTTTTTAAAGCACAAGTTTAGGGAAGTGAATATAATTTAAAGTTTTGAGTTAGATAGAATTTATTAAAATTGTGCACCATATTGGGAAACATACATTAAAACATTCTAATGAAATAGTCTTTGTTCCTTTAGGATCTTACATTTGAAAGTTGACAGCATTAAAAAATAAACAAACAAACATCCATAATTTGGAGGACAGGGGAAGGGGTTTTGGGTAGCAGATTTCAAATTAGTGCTGTTCACAGAAAGAAAACAGCCTAGCCCTGCTGCTGTCTATCACTTATCAGCACTTATCTCCTCAGTAAGTGGCACAACTTTAAAGGGACTTGGAGTCACGCTCACAGAGCCAGGCTCCAGTCTTTGGTGAACTGCAGTCTAAGGCTTCCAAATAGTTTGATTCTTGCCATTTAGTAAACCAGATTTAGTTCCTTTTTATCCAATTTCTGCTAAAGATCTAATGGTTCCCATAATTCCAGTTTTGAGATTAGTGGACCACTTCTGATATATGACTTGACTTATATCAAAAATATAACATAATAAAATATAATATAATATAATAAAAGTCAGGCATTTTTCTTCCACTTCTAAGTTTCAGAGATTTCTGTAACCGAGAAATCTATATTTACTTCTAAAACAAAAATTTTACATTCTAATGTTAACTTGGTTAATAGATTGTCATTTTTAGAAAGTAGGAAATGAGAAAGAGCTTGAATTATCATTCCAAGAGGCTGAAAAAGCCTGGGTGCAATAGAACCACTTTGTCCATAAAAATTTATTCTCCTCAATCCTTATTAGACTAATCAGTAATTTCTAAATTCCTCTCAAATTTCTCAGCTTCTTCCTACCCCTCCCTGACCACCCCTAAAAGAGCACTCTGCCAATCTTAGGTAACGGCTTATATATTTATTAGCACACTGCTGCAATCTTTCTCAAGGCAAAGTCATCGCAGATTGCATAATGCAAGAATCCTACAAATAGCTGGGTCAGGATTTTCCCTTGTTTATCCACACATCAACCCACAGTTTGGATAGACTGTTTTCACCAATTTCATTTTTCTTTTTCTAGGAGCCTTATTTATACTTTAGACTAATTGCTGAATTAACGCTCATATCTGAACTTTCCTACCCGAGGATAAAGAAATCTCTATGTGCTTCCACTGCCACTATTAACACTATAAATATTTCTGACTGACAAAAAATTTTCTTCAATTTAGGTAAACTAATTTTGTCAATAGAATACTGACCTAATGAAAACAGTCTTCATCAAATCTCAGCTTTGAATCCTCCATGAATCTCCCTTGGTGCCAGGTGGCCTTTTCATCATTAAAAATTTGTTTTCATTTCATCGATTTCTTTCATCATCTAGGGTAGTTGTCCCAAACCTGCCAGAGCATCAAAATCGCTTGGGCAAATTTTTCAAAATACAGATATATGGGCGCTGCCCTACCACCACCCTTCAAGATTCTCGTTGCTTAGGGCTGGAGCAGGGCCTGGATATTTATATTTTGATAAAACTCCCTAGGTGATTCTGATAAGCTGAGATTTTAGGAAACACTGACCTACCCAAAGCAGTGATTCTTGACCAACAAGACATGGCCAGACCTCAGCAGCCCTGCTCCCACTCACCCTAGTCTCAAGAATCTGGCTCAGCATCACTGAAGGTGAAAGGGCCAGGTTTGCAATTTGCAAATAGTATCCAGATGATTCTGACGGTGCACATTAGTTGGGAATTGTAGATATAGAGATTTAATCAGAAATAAATAATTCCTAAATATAGCATTATATTTTAATACAATCTAACCTGCCTACCCACACATTTCAGTTGTCTGGAAATTAGCACAACAAAGGACAAAAATCATAAAACAATCACTGAGAGACCATTTTTTTCTTCCCCTGTCTTCAAACAAGAAGTAAACTAGTCCTCAGACAGTACACTTTGCAATTTATATTTAAAACCCTTTAGTGTAAGAAGGGCTTATAAACTCTCTCAGGTGTCCAGTTTAGGATTTAACACCTTTTATTTCCCTGATAGCCTTTCCTCTATATATAACCTGCATCCTTTTGTCGCAGGTTAGGCCTTCTTTGCCTAGTCTGGGTGGAGATGGAGAACAACAGATGGTAGCAAACACAGAAATCTGGTAATGGATGTAGGATCAGTTTGTGCTTTGTATCGCCATCATCAACACCACTGCTAAATCCCCTTTTTGCCCTTTATGGTAAGACCAGAATGACAGCCCAATTTATCAACTGTGAATATTGGTGTAAACAACTTCAAGGCCAGGATATTTTTCATACCCCCTTGAAAACTGTCATCAGTTCTGTAGAGTAGTAAGGAAACCACTGATCCATGTAAGAAACTGTCAGCAGGTGTACAAAGAAGTGAAAGATGGATACTTTTGAAAGGTCTTAGAAAGGGAGACTCCAGCTGTCAGAATACATGACTTCTCCTACACAGTCAGACTAGCCATGGAGCAAGGGAAATTATGGGGCAGAGTGCAACTCTCAACACCACAGTTATAGGCAGAAAGAACAATTCACTCCAGAAAGAAATTGTCAGACATGCATTCCTTAGCTGTGAAGTATTTGTTATAGCAATGTCGTCTGTGTCACAGTTACCCAAAGTACCAACTTCTGGATTACAAACTTGTATCTCAGAAACTCCAAATTGAGTACCCTAGCTCTCCACTTTCTAAAAATGATTAAAATCCACTGTGTGGAATCATACATTAAGTCTAAATTTTGAAAATTTCTTCTTCGAAAAATCATAGACCATTATGCTGTTCATCTTGAAAATCAGCAGATCATCTGGAGCTTCAAATTTCACATATGTCATTTATAGCCATTTACTAAAAAAACAAAATAACTTTTTTTTAAGCGTAGATTTTCTTTGAATGTGTACAGGACACATTCTGGTAATCTAATGGTTTTGCTTTAACATGGCAGTCACCAAGAAAATGATTCTAGCCAAATGTTTAAAATATTTAAGTAATCTGCTTAAAAAGTAATTTCGGCCATTAGCCATCAGGGACACCGGTAGAAAGAGTCAATTATACATTACCCCCAAAACATTAATAAAGTTATTTGGTCTTTTTTATACTGGTTTTGAAAGTCTTTGTTAAGTAATAGATATAAAATGATTTCAAATGTTTTTAAAGTACTATACAAATGTAATATTCAATTAGTATTGTATTGTGGGGGTTTTTTTTTTGAAGTGAAATGTTACAAACAAAGCACATAAATTTGTAACTTATTTCAATAGCATTTCAGTAATGTAATGTATTATTAAAATTAGGATTGACTTTTTCGCTATGATGCTCTTTCGTGTTGTATGTATTTTTAATGGTGGCTGTAATTGAATTTGATATAAAATGATGTTTTGGAAGCAAAAAATAATAATAAGTCCATCTATGAAATAAAATGGAAAGTGGCTGAAAAACAGGATTTTAAGTTCTTAAAGATGTTAAACCCATTCATCAAACCATGAGCAATTCAATATTATCCTAAAAATTTGCATGTGATTAAATCGACTTTATAAAAATTATTCTTTCTTTTATGTCACTTGACTAATACAGCACATACTTAAGCTAATAGCAAGCAAATTCAGGATTTCCTCATAAATGGTACTTTCCATAAGAAGAAAACAAAAGGAACAAAGCAGAAAGGGAAAGAATATACTGCATTTCTTTAGATCCCAAACCTAAATCTCTGGTTAGGATTCCTCTCTGTGTGCAGAATATTACTTGTTTCTCTAATTGTATTAAATGATGCCCCAAATCCTTAAGAAAGAATTGATTTGGTTTCTGAACACAGACAGTTTACTCAAAACCATTTGGCTTAGCTTGTTCACCATAGACTTGAGCTCAGTATATTGAAAAGGATGCATGGCTTAGGCTCAGTGTTAGTGTCAGATGGGTTCACTAATGTACTTACAAACAGTAGGCTTCCTAAAACACTACATACATGTTCTGGTTTTGTTACTGTTTATGATTTGGCAGTTTCATTATTTAGTTTGAGCTAGTCACAGCCATTGCACAATGAAACTCACATTAAACAATGCTCTACTTATCCCTATCAAAAAGAGAAAAAAAAGAAAAAGAAAAACCTTTCAGTTCAAATCACAGTGTTATCACCCAGAATAAACATCTCTTTGGCCTTTGGGGTAAGAAGATAAAGTAGAGTTAAACTCAGTATGTCTTCTTTGTCATTCCTTCTCTTAACTCAGAGAGCTATACATACATAGAAAGTCTGTGAAGAACACCACATGGGAAACTATCTAAATGGGAAGTGTTGCTACATGTTATTTGCTGAACCTAAGAACATTATGCCTCTTATAATCTGTGGGCTTACTTTAAATGACGGATTACAGTTCTTACTTTAAAAATAGCCATTTTGAAAAGTCCCTGCATACGTCCTCACGCTGAAGACTTTATGTCAAGAAAAGAAAGTATTATGGCATGTTATATATGGTCAAGACTGTAATATACATTAGCTAGAGATGAGGAAGGAAATTACTCCTCCACCAAAGCCCCATTGTGATAATCATGATGATCTAGCACTCTTGCCAAAGCTCTTAAAGTTGTCTGTGATGGTTTCTTTAAACAGACCTAAGACAGTGTAAAAGGAGGGTCAATTTCCTTTTCTTAGTTAGGAATAAGTCTTCAACCTATTATGTTTATATAGCACTTTCCTAAAGCAATTATCGACATGACTTGTTGGTTTCTCAGACATTTGTAGATGGGAAACCAGAAAACCAAATCAAATCTTCCCAAATCTCCAATCTCTACATGTATTAGTGATCTAATCTGGAAAGAGAGTCTTTCAAGTGCATTTGTTTCCCCGTTGCCAGCTCTCATGAGCCAAACACTGCATAAAATGTGTGTCCTCCCCAAAATCTAGGCCAACTGACATTTCAGAGAAAAGGTAATAATAGAGATCTGAGCTGACTGCTGTCTTTCATATTATATTAAGGTCCCTTAAGTAGAAACGAGTTCTCTAACTACAAATATGCTTTTACATAATCAAATACAAGTTTGAATAGAATAAGAATCTGCTTAGATTCGTACAACTGGCTCCCTTCCTCATCATAGTGTGTAACAGGTCTTCAATCCCAAGTTAAGACAACTTCTGTTCATAGATGAGTGCTTTAGCTTCCCTCTTGAGAAAAAAATAATCCATACTGAAGCAACTAATATCATTAAGTCAAAGATTAAAACGAAAAGGGAAATCTAAGACACATGTTATTTTAAAAGGAGGGTGTAACAAGGGCAAGAACAACTATTAGAAAATTTTTACTTCCATGTTCTTGACCAAAGCCAACTCCAAGTGGGGCAAATGTTTTGAACATAACTACCCTACATTCTTCCAGGCCCCAGGGATGTCTATGCAGAACCTGAGTCGGCCTGGTAAAGTGGCTGTTTCAGAGTGGCTTTCCCTCAAAACCATGCTCCACATACCTTCAGGTGTACACTTTCTTGTTTGAAGGGATGATCCAAGGACTCCTCGGGCTCTGTCACCCGTCCTATTCCAAGCACCAGTTTGATTAATCCCCGGTCCTAGGAGGAAAACAGCAGTTAAGACAAAAGTCAAAGTCATTGCTGAGGTTGAGCTTAGAGGCATTTTTTAAAGATACTCAACATACTTACACTGAGGATAAGGGCAGAGGTAGGGATTGGATAGGGACTCAGAGTAGATTGCCTTCCAATCTAGATCATTAATTATGAAATGATAAATGCCTCTCTTTATGAGTATTTTTTCAGGTGCCTCACTTTCTTCTGGTTTTTCCACAGATGTGACTTGGAAAGGGCTGTTCAAACTTTTGGCTTAAGCAGACCCAAGTTAGCCTTCCCATCTTATGTGGTTTATGCTGTGTTTTACATCATAGCTAACTGCTGAAATTGTTGCTAAATAACTTCAATATTTAATACTTTTCCATTTTCCAAGAAGAATAAAAATCAGATGGCAATGCTTCTAAAATCTTCTCAGCTCTAATGGCATGATCTAGTATAGTCTCCTATGTTTCTTCTGCTATAAACATATTAAGTTTATTTTCAGGCAAAGGTACTTTATGTTCACATTCTATAGGGATTGTTTTTCCATACTTTCTCTTTTTCTTTTTTTATGTTTTCCTTTAGAGTAAAATACTATACGGCAGACACACATGTACCCTGCTTGGTAGATTAATGAATTCCCACTGAGATCACATATTCTTCTCCTCTGGGAGATTTTCTACCTGTAATCCACGTTTCAGATTTTATACAGCTCTTTCTTGGTAAGATGACTTACAAGTCTCATGTTTACAACTTTTTCCAGGGTGTGTGCGACAGGAATCCTTGAAGTCTATGCTGACAGCACCTACTACGGAAATCATTCAATACCATTACTGGCACCAGCCTCCATACTCTCAACCCAGCAAAGACCCATGTACAGATTTATGTCCAGCCTGTTATAAAAGTTGGGATAACACCAAATCTGGTTGAGTCATTGCCCACATTTTTATTTCTCAACATAAATATTTTTATATGAATGCATCAACCTCTTTTTTCTAGGTACAAAGGACCATTTTTGATCCCCCTTTTAAAGGGGTAAGAGAGAAGATTTAATGCACATAGACAGGAGTAATAAGAACTCAGGCTTTGCGCATTGCAGACTCACTGACCTTTTAGCCTTCTTGAGTTTAACCATTTCCTGATGTCTTTCAACAGTAATTTTCTTTTTGGAAAGGCCTTCTCTAAACTGATAGCATCTAAACAAGCCTCTACCTTAATTGGAAAAATTCTCCCATAAATGTTTATGCTGCAGTGATTAGGTCATTTACTAAATTCAACTGCCCATTATGAGTTAAAACAGGGAGCATTGTTTTGGGTTGCCCAAAGCCTGACATGGTTTATTGGAGGGGACTCAAAGCTGTAATTTATTTAATCAAGCCTCTGACCCCAGCCCTCTGGAATAGCCAGTAATTATGAGAGAACTAACCCACCACCACATTGACCAGAGTCAGTATTCTGGGTTATAAATGCTGAAAGTCTAATTTGGAAGAAAAAAAGAAAAAGAGCAAAGATTGTAGAAATGAAAGTTCCATGTCTTTGTACATTGTACTGTGATCAAGATAAATGATAGATGATGATGATGATGATGGTGATGATGATGATGATAGATAGATAGATAGACGATAGACAGATGATAGATAGATAGATAGATAGATAGATAGATAGATAGATAGATAGATAGATGATTGATAGATTGATAGATAGATGAGAATTTTTAAAGAAAAACTTCAGAGCAGTGAAGAAGAACCATTTACCACAGGGTTAACCTCCTGCTGGTTTGAGGTCCCTCTGTGGCTGCTAGCCCTCTTTGTAGTTCTGAAGCTTTGTCACATAAGAACTCTAGTGACATTTTATTTAATTTCACTTTTGAAACTATATCAGATGTGGGGTACAAATAGGGGTAAGGAAATCTTTCATATTAAAATCTGTTAAGAAGACTCCTGCTTAAGCACGAGTTCTATATCAATTCAACCCAATGTAAAAATATGAATGCTGATTATTTTTTCAATTGTTGAATCAGTATCACTTCTTTACCTGAGGTCATGATTTTCAGAAACTAGATGGTTGCATATTTAACCATGTGTATGTACATGCAAGTGTATTTATATAAGTAAATTAATTAAAAACTTTTTTCTTCTTTTATTTCCTTTTCCAGCTGTAGGGTTTCTCCTGGTTCCATTTTTTCATCATAATTAATTCATATGTTTATAGTAAAAAAGAACCTCTTCTCCATTGGACTTTTGATCTTCCAGCTGCAAACCTAAATATCCATTCCTTATTTCAAGGCATCATTTTAAAAGAGATACTGGAACCAAAAATATTTTCTTCTTTAAACTCTTTACTACCACTACCTGGCTACTTCTCTACTGATTTCTAATTCAAGGAGAAATTCTAAAGTCAAAAATTATAATGGTTTATTAAACTAATTCATCTTTCTTCTGTGTTTAAACTCGCATTTCACTGAGGCCGCCACGTTTTCCCTAACCCCTCTGGAGCTTGGCAATACCAATATCTTTTAATGGCTTCTCCCGTCCTATTTTCTATTAGCAAACACTTGCAAACACCGTCAGTGTGGAAGAAAAAGGCGTCACAAAACTGGCTTCTGCTCCACCCTAACATTAAGAGCGCACAGTGCTGGCATCTCATCAGAGTCAGTTTCAGAACCTTGTGGAAGGAATCAAAGCAGGCTGATTTTCCAATCAATAAGAATTACAGATAATATGGCTTCAGAGAACCCTATAGCTTCTGGTCCTGTACTGTGAAAGACATTTTTAAAGCCTAGGCGGGGACATAGGTTAGACATTTAGGCTAGACAAGTTGTTGCAATAACTGTTCAAAGGACTTTTTAGAAAATAAGAGTATCTTGCACTTTAGATACATAGATAATGCCTAATTGTTTCAACTCCATTCATATAAGACACGAACAATCCTCCAAGGAGCTCTGAACACACACACACAAAGAAGGTTAATTTATTGTACACCAAACAGATTACCTCACCTTTAATTCAGAGAATCTCTTTGAAGAAGCTTATACTGGGATCCTAATTTTTCCTGCTAAATTATTCATTCCTTGTTCTGCTTGGGTGTTATTATCTCTGTCAGAGTGATGGATGTTACAGAAACAGTCATTAGGTTGTGAACTACACAGATTTTTAAAAAGTTAAAATTATGGCAAAAAAACGAACAATAGAGGTGATTGTATAGGTCTCCCTGTAAAGGTAATCCTGGAGAGGGGGATACATAGGTTTTCAGTAAAAGTATGAAAATGTCTCTAGGAAAAAAAAATGGGTAAGGAGATCTGTCTCTGTGGTGGCTAAGGAAGAGCTCTTGCAGGTAGTAATATTTCTCAGTTATGCCAGTCACAGTGCTTCTGAAGTTACTGTCACAGACAAAACCCTTCGTCTTTCCCCTCGCTGCCTGCCCCCTACCACATTCCCTTAGCAGAGCACAGTATGCTCCACAGCCACAGATGGCCCTTTTAACCCTAGACAACAAACTCAAAGGTATGCAGCATTGATTAAAAGCAAACTAGACAAAGTAGAAACAGCCTAGAAAAATTTTAGTGCCCATCATTAAATGAACTTTTTTTCCGTTTTAATAACAGCAGCAGCTCACTTTTCAAGCCCTTCCCAAGGACTCATCACAGTTCCAAGTATGTTACTTATCTAAGCCTCTGAAAAATCACTTTTAGTCTCTTTCTATGGATGGGAAAACCAAGGAACGAAGAAGTTGGTTTCATTGACCAAAGGCACACAGCTCATCAATGAAAGAACCAATATTTGAACTTAGCATGGTTCCAGACCTGTAATCTTAACAACATACAGTGCTGTCATCCTTAAAAATAACGAGGCTCTCATGGCTGCTTAAAGAAATGTGCTATGACACATTATTCAAATTTGAGTTTAGAGAGGAAGTGTTCTGTTGAAAGCTCTCACTGTGGAAGGAAGAGCTCCAAATCAGTAAGGATGAGCTCCAGGTGCTGTCTCTGAATTCCACTGAAGAGGATCACAAAATACCACCCCAAAATATACCACTTTATCACATTAATTATTTTGTGCTGAAGGCAATTGAGAAATAGCAGATGCAGCATGGGTTCTCTGGCTTCCCCCATTCTAACTAAAAGCAGGGCATAAATTTTCAGTGAAAAAGGTGCTTTCTCTATATCAGAAGGAGAGAACATTCTTACCACTTGAGATGAGGAGTCAATGCCAAAATGAGTCTGCACAAACCAACCTTAGTAAAATAACCCTTATCCACCATTAGTTTCCCCTATATATTTCCTAGTCACTTTCTCACCATTTACTGGCCCTAGCTTTGTCATTTCTCCAAAACTTATCGTTCTTTGTTAAGTAGTATGTAAGCCCTGGGTCAAACTGCTTCTTTAGGATTTTCACTTTTTCCTTTGAAGCCTCCTTATGCTCACAAAAATATGAATATCAAATAAAATTTGTGTGCTTCTTTTTTTCTTGTTAATCAGTCTTTTGTCAGCCTAATATGTAGGCTCCAGTCACAGAACCTGAGGAGTAGAAAAAAATCTTTCCTCCCTTACATCATTACCTTTCATACTTTACTGCCTTTCTTCCCTCATCCCAACAGATTTTGCTCTTAAAAACCAGCATGACTTTTATTCGTTGATTCTTCCTTAATTTCAGTGTATTAACTCTTTCCATTCCTCTGTGATCACCCAATGCAGTCTCCTAAGGCAACTATTTTAAACACTTTCTCCTATCAGGTCCCTATGTGCTGTTACTCTTGACCTTATGCTACCTCTATAGATTATTAACATTGATCCTCAGTTCTGAGTGAATCGACTACGTGCTTTCTTAGGTTCCATATCGTGAGCACCCCTAACAAAGGCCTAATGGATAACTGCTTTAAGCTCCCCATTCTCATCTGGGTCCTTGGTTCATCCTCATTTGCTTGTCCATATCAGTTGGTTTTACTAGTTTTATGTTTTCTTATTTTCTACTAGTAACTGAGCATCTAATCTGTGACCCACATTAGTCATTTTTATAGAAAAAGAAATTGAGACTGAAAAATTTGGTAAAGTTGTCCACCTTCACACAATATTCACAGCTTAGTGTGTCTGCATAGGCTGTATTTGTAATACCATCCTGCACCGTGGAGTCTCGATGTATATAGGTTTTTCATACAAAGAGCCCAATGCAAGCCAACTCATTCTTCTAACGCTCAACCGAAAAAAAGAAAAAAAAATTGCCATCTGTTTCATTGCTAGAGGAAAAGCTGGCTCTGTCAGACTGAGAGACAAGACAGTACATACACACAAAACCATACGTACTGTACTTTATAGGAGACTTAAGGGATTTTTCAAAAGTAACTTTGATTACATGTGATTTTTACTTTACGTGCTGACATTAGACGCTAACCCCAAGTAATGTGCTACTCCACTGCACTGCCACTGTTTCAGCCTCTATGGTCCCCAGCTGTTTCAAATAAGAGCTACTGCTTAGTGCCACAAAGCTACTCTGGTCTCCCTTCACCTCAACAGATGGTCTCCACGACAAAACTACAGTACCAAATCACCCAAATGAACCCCTGTGATTTCCTGCCACCCACACCTCAAAGTAGTTCCATCATCCCTTCTTTTTCTCTATTCCCAAAGGAGAACATTTTCTCCTTCCCCACCTCTCCTTTTGGTTAATCCCAGCATCTTCTATTTTCCACTATACCTGGCCCTCTTTCTTCTCAATCCCTCTCCTCATTCCACTCCCTTCATGCAACAAGCCTGCTGAAATCTCACCTACTGCTGAGAATACTGATGTGTTTTAGTATTATGTTTAAAAAAGTATATTCCAGTCAGACTGCCTACCTGTAAATCCTGACTTGACCACTTAGCTGTGTGATCTTAATCTCTGTTTGCCTCAACATCTCCCATCTATGAAATGTAAATAACAAAAGTACCCACCTCTGAGTTATGAGGGTTAATTTAAATAATCTATGTAAAGCTCTTAATAAATGTCAGCAGTTATTACCAATTTGACGCCATTTTCCTCTAGTTTAGCATTTTCTCCTTCACTTTCTCTTTGCTACCTAACTTCTTAAAAGATTAGCAGACACTGAATGTCTGTACTTCTCCGTCTCCTCTCTCCTCTAACCTTTAGCATCTGGAATTCGGGCATGCTGTGCTGAAGAAATTTCTCTCAGAAGCTGTCCATGATGCATCACCACCATGTAGGATGATGCCCAAGCCTACGACTCTAGCTCTTCCTTTTTCGCTGCTTTTGCTTGAGTGCAGCCCACATTTTCAGCATTGGCAATACACCTCTAAGTATTTCTATCTCGTCATACCTAAAAGTCAGCATGACCAACCAAGGCCTCACCCTTTCCCACATAATTTATTCCTTCATTTTCATTTCTTATCTTGGTTCATAGCATGACAAACCTCCCAGCTGCAGAGGTTTGGAGATTTGGAATCATTCTTAACATCTAATTGTGTATCAAAAATCAATTTTTCTGCAGAAATGCTCTTTCTTCTTATACTTTTATCCAAACTTCCCTGGCACAGGTCCTTTTCAATTTCTGCTAAAAGATCTTGCTAACTCGCCCTCCAAATGTTTCTCCTCCATAATAACAGACAGATCTTCCTAAAAATACAGATTTCATTATGTCATTTCTCTGCTGAATAACCTTTGGTGTTTCTCTAGTACACGCAGAGTAAATCCAATTTATCATTCAAATTTTTCTCTTTCCACTATCAGATACTTTTTCATCTTTATCACCAACATCCCTCACAGTCCATCTGTACCTGTAAACATGTTTCCCAAACAGCCTTGTATCTCCCTATTTCTCCAACTTTGCTAATCCTGGCCAACATTGCAAAGTGGTTAAGAACGATCTCTGGAGTCAGATGGCCTGACTTTGGATCCCATCTCCACCCCTTACCAATTGTGTGACTTCAAGCAAGTTATTTGGTTTCCTTAACAGTGAAACAATGCTAATAAAAGGACTTAATTCATAAGATTGTTGGAGGAATAAATAAGATAATACAGATAAAGCACTTGGAACTGTGTCTGGCAGCGAGTAAGCCCTCCGTAATGTTGACTATCACTACTACATATTCCTGTTGACTTTCTTATCCATCTTCTCAAATACAAATCTCACCTCTTTAAAATTTGTCAAATGTATGGGAGTTTTAAAAACATATTCATATTATTGATTCCTAGTTTAACTGAAGTGTGGTTAGGAAACAGGGGCTATATGAAACTGATTATTTGTTGAGATTTGCTCTATAGTCAGTTAACTGTTCACCATATGGTTTATTTCACACCTTTTTTGTACTTTATATAAATGATGCCATTTTAGACGTATTCTTTTGCGTATTCTTCCCTTAGTTCAATATTATAACATTTGCAATTTTGTACGGGTGTTTCCTTCATTGTTATTGCTGCATACTATTCCATTATATGAATATAGCACATTTATCCATTGTTTTAATGGTAGACGTTTGGATTTTTTTCCCCTTGTTTATCCACACATCAACTCACAACTAATTTGGAATTATAAATTCTTATATTAGCCTAAAAATATTTTAACATCTGTATTTAATCAAAGAAAGCCCAATTACTATAATATGTTGATTATGCCACTATTATACCCACAAAATTACACAGTATTGCTATTGTTTATACAAATTGTTTTTGTTCGTTTGCCCTTCTTGCATAATTAGGGTGTATTATGGATTTAAAAAATTTCTCAGAGTTTGTCTGAAAAACTTCCATGTTATTCTCAAGCTTGAAAGATCATTTTGCTGAGTACCTGAGTACACAACACTGGGTTGACAAGTATTTTCTCAGCACTTTAAAGATCTTTCTTTTCAATAACGCTGTTGTTTTTGAGATGTTAAATCTCAATCTGTTATTTTTTTCATAGGTAAACTGTTTTACTTTTTCTCTGTGGCTATTTTTAAGAGTTTTTGTTTGTTTTTGGTATTCAGAAGTTTAGCTACAAAATGTCCTAATGTGGGTTCCTTTCTATTTAACTTGCTTTGAACTTTTTGGACTTTCTCCTTCTCAGGATCCATAGTTCTTTTATTTATTGATAATTCTCAGAACTTATCACTTCAAATATGTCTGACTACATTATCTCTGCTTTTCTTCTGGAAGTCCAATTAGATATCCGTTACACTGTCTCACTGCATCTTTTCATGTTTCTTAATTTCTCTTTTATAATATTTTATCTCTTCATTTCTCTTGCTACATTCTGGATTTCTTTGTATATCTTTCTGTTTACTAATTCTCTCTTTGGCTTTCTTTAATATGTTGTTTAACAAATTCACTGTATTTTTCATTTCATTTATTTTATTTTTATTTATACAATTTCCATTTTATTTTCAAATATACCAATTTATTTTTTTAAATCTCTTGTTCTAAACTCATACTTCAAATATTCTTTTTTACTGTTTTAAACACATTAACTGTACTAATTCAATAATTACAATGTCTAATATCTATTGGTCTGGCTGTTTTATGTCTCTCTAGTGTTTCATTTTTTGTTTATATTTTTAACTGCCTCATGTTTTTTGTTGCTTCTTTCCCTGAATTTCACGATTTTGTTATCACAAACATATGTTCCATAAACTTCATCTGTAGGAATTTTGAGGCATAGATTTTAAAGGTGCATTCTTCCAGAGAGGATTTATATTTACTTCTCCCAAGCATTTTGGGACAGTGCCAACATGAGGTCACTTTATAATAAATTCTCAGCTTAAGGTATCTCAAACACAAAAGTAGCATGAATTTGGGCACCAAATACTTGCAGTGGCTACCCAGAGGAAAACTTTCCCTTTCACCCAAAGTCAAGATCAAGGAAGAAATTTTTCTACTTTACCGTTTCACTAACTGTAATTTGGGGTATCTAGGCTTTTTTGTCTCAAATCTGGTATCCTTTCTGCTACAGTCTTAGTCTTTCTTCATGACCTATGTTTAGTGACAAACCAATACCTAAGTCATGGGGAAACAGTGGGTGATTTTAGAAAACAGCTGATTTTCACCACTGGCTTACCTTTATGAATTTGTAATTTTGCTTTACTTTTCAGCCTTGGGATTTTCTTTACTTTGTTTCCAGCTCAGCAATGTATTTTAACATAAAAATATTTCACTAAGGATTTTTACGTGTGGGAGGGTTTCAAGATTTCTAGTTTGCCATAATGCTTGAAATAGATGTCCTCCTAAAAACAAAGTCCTTTTCCAGTTACTTTAAAGACTCTATAACAGATTTCATTAAATACATATATATATATTTTTTAATTTATTTTTTTAGCACCTACAGCACCTGGTATTCCTAGGTGGTCTCCCATCCAAGTACTAACCAGGCCCGACTCTGCTTAGCTTCCGAGATCTGACGAGATTGGTCGTGTTCAGGGTGGCATGGCCATAGATTTCATTACATATTATTTGGGTTATTTATGTATAGGTTTGCCTCCCAAAGGAGCAAGCAGAGTTCTTGGAGTAAAAGAAACTTTTTTCAGAGCTTATCTTCCTCAGCCACAGGGCAAAGCTTTTTAAGTAGGTGTTCCATAAATGAGTGAATTAATGGCCTTTCTCTCTCCTGGGCTTCCAAGAAAAGTGTGACAGCAATGGAGTATTTATCACATTGCAAAGCATTGTTGACATTTCTCGCTATTCAGTAGATTAGAGTTCCTCATAGGAGGTGATCTTGCTTTGTTGTCTTTGCATTTTCAGAGCTTAGTTTAGATTTTGCTCTGTATTATAAACACTAAATAAATGTTGACTCAAAGGAGTCATAGCCTCAATCTGCAAGACTGGCATGTCAAGCAGGAGAAAACAACAGTATTCATTTATAGAATGACACAAAATCCAGTGATTCCGATGGGCTGGGACATGCCAGCCAAAGCTGAGACAAGAAAACTGAGTACTCTGGATTCATAGTGTCGGTTGACATCTTTTCTGAGAATTTTTGGTGTAGGGGCCAGAGACCAAGGAAGAATTAAAAAAAAAAATTTTTTTTTTGAACAAAAATCAGAAATCTTTATTCTTGTTGTAAACTTTGATGAGTTTCCCAAAAAAGATTAATCCTTCTGCCTTCTACTCATTTTAAGTAAAACAGATGTTAAATACTTCATCATCTTGGTTATTTTTAGTTCTTTAAATGAGCTTAGATTAGAAAAGTTGAAGTATTGGAGTATATGGTAGAATGATGGTCTTCTACAAAACTCCATAAAGAGCCATTCAAATCTGAACTCTTTAGTATTTTCTGAAAAAATATTGTTCTTAAGTTAAAACAATGAGTACTTTGCAACACTTGTGACTTTATCAGAGTCATATTTTGACCTGCTAGAGGTCATTTCAGTCTGCAGGATCAAGGCCAAGGCCCACCAAGGTGGAGACATTCTGATTCCTAATGAGGCTCTAGTGAGTTTCACTTGGGGAGTCCAGACTACTAGCATAGGGACCACTCCCTTTTCTGCATACCCTCTTTGGGTGGATCAACTCCAGCATGTAGTCTATGGCTGCCAAACATGCAAGCTGCTAAGAATTCAGTAATAGTCTTCTTGACCCATACATTTTAAGTTTGCTTTGTTGCCTTCTGCCTTTTAGACCTTCATCTCTTTCAGTTCTATCACATTGCCTGACTTAACTTTTGATTTCTGTTACATAATTCTCTACCTCTGAAACAGAAATAATCATCTTTCCTGCTACCTACCTCAAAGAGGTAATGTGAGGCAATGCCCTGAGCACTTCAGAAGAAACTATACCAAATAATTTCAAAAGTGAAGTGACTCATCATTTTTCCCTATAATTTTTCTGAATTGCCATAAAACAGACTGATATAGCCTGAAAACCTCAGTTCTGCAAAGCCAGAAATATGGGGGATAAGAAGTTGACTTCAAAATTCGTCTCCAATGTCAACAAAGAAAATTTTTCTGACTTCCCCATGACCTAAATCTGATACTTGCTTTTTGAGAAGGTAAAATTGGTATTTAAAAGACACTAAGAGCCAAACACAGTGTTAATGCTTTGTATGCAAAGTCATGTTTCCATTCATTTATTCTTTAAATGCTAAATATTTAAAGTGCATCTTGTATGCCAAGCTTTGTGCTGAACTAAATTTATGGTGATGAACCAAAAAGATATGAGCCTTACCTTCCTTGAGCTACTGTCTATTCAGGAATATAAATATACAAATACAGCAGAGTATGGAATTAGAGATTATGACAAGTTCTGTATATGAAAACAATAGGCAGCTAGAAAAGAAGACAGCAAAGTGAATGGATCTGATTTACACTTTGGGATCAGAAAAAAAGGCATTTGGGTTGAAATGCAGAAATGAGTCATTTGTAGGTGACTTGAGGTGTTAGAGCATTTCAGACAAGGATCTAGCATGTACTGAGGTCCTGAGGCAGAGAAGGTGTGATACACTGCAGAACCTGGAGGAAATGTGGCTGGTATGAAGCCACTGAGGGAGAGGGTGGGAAAGATGAAATTGGTGAGAGACAATGCTAAAACTTAGCATAGTGCTAAGAAGTTCTTATTTTATTCTAAGTGATTTCATTATAAACACATCTCATTAAGTCCTCAAGACACCTTTTGAGATGAATAATACTATTATCTTCATTTTACAGATAAGGGACTTGAGGCTCTGAGAGATGAAGTAATTTGCCCCACTTTACACAACTAGTGAGGGGTATAAGCAGATTAGAAAACTTAAATACAGACATTAAAATTCAAGTTTAAGCTTTTAAAAATGACACCAATATGATCCTGATATTGCCAGAAGACCCTATGCAAATCATCATTATAGCATTTATATCACTATAATTTTGCACTTTCATAGCCTAACAGCACTATATTTATTTTAACTGATGGTTTGTATATTCCTGTCTTTTGGTAGATGGAGAGCTTTTTGAAAGCAAGAATCAGATCTTATTTGACTTACTGTTTTGAACATAGTAGGACCATACTCACTGAATGAATGAACACTGGCATCAGATATACAAAGTTGGAAAGACTTTAAGATAATCAAACTTGTATCACTAACACTTACCCTTTAAAAATAACATTTGGGGAAACAAAGAAGAAAGCCTAACTTAGGAAAGGATTTTTAGCCAATCTGTTATGAATATAAGTAAAATATTAGATATAATTTCATCTGTTTTAGAGGATTTTTTTGTTGGGGTGAGGAATGATGTTCTCATCCTCATGAATTATAGATTTTAGAAAAGTGATATGATTTCAAGGCATTTTATTAGGAAATCAACAAGTTTTAAAGCAATTGTTGCTGTTATTCCTGCAAAGTACTTTTCCCTGCATAGACATAGTCCATTCATGACGATTTCAACAAAATACTAGAAAATAAACACTCAAATTATATTTTACGCAAGCTAGTTTTTGCAACACTGTCAATAGCTGAATAATTACAACCATATTGTCATTTGCTGGAGCCATACTAAATACTCTCTAGATGGTTATTCATTGATTAATTTTAATTGATAAATTTAATTACATTTATATAGCATGCTTACTACGTGCTAGGCACTCTTATCCTCAAACATACCTAATGAGTTGACATATTCAGAAGATTTCAGAATTCTTTTTAACATCCTAGAATGAGTCAATGTCATTCATTTGCCAAATCATGAAGGTCTGTGACAAAAATAGGCTCAGAGTATCGTAGAGCGGAAAAATTTTAGAAAGTTTCTGCCACAGTAACTTTCTTTGGTTCTCAGCCAATGTCTCAGGAGATTCTCTTCTAAGACTTCAAACTTGGCTGTGTGGCCCTTTGCTGTCTGTCTTCCTCAATGGCCCTGCTCAGTAAGGGATGTGAAAGAAAGTCCAAGCTCAGGGAGGCAGTGAGGGTGGAAAATTTATTTTATTATATGTCAGGAAAAGTAATTATAGAGATTCATTACTCAATTCAACTTGGAGCAGCTGATTATAAGCTATTATATTTCCCTTCTCATCTTTCTTCCTATCTCACATATGAACTGGAGATCTCCGTTTCCCTCCCTCTCTTTCTCTTTCTCTCTTTCTGTGTGTGTGTGCGTGTGTGTGTGTGCGTGTGCACGTGCATGTGTGGGCGCCCGTGGGTGTCACCTCTCTCTTTCTGTCTCCTGTCTCTCTGTCTCTCCCCATCCCCAACCCCTTCCATCTCCCCCTCTCTCTCCTCTCTATCTCTGTCTCTCCTATCCCATCAATGAAGAGGCCAGGCCATTCCTTTGCAAGTAAGTTTTCTATCTGTTGACCTCAAGGTTAGGTAACACCTAATTTCTTGAATGAGAAGCAACCTTCTCCTACTTATGACTCTCATTCCTAGACAATTTCTCTCTACCTAGGTAAATGTCCTCCCATAGCTATCTCTTTGATCACATTTCTCGCTGATTTGCCTCACCTGTGCTGTTTTATTCCTTTCTGATTCCTGCTTCAGTTACTCCAACCCATTAAAAAATCATTTGTTTGAGTAATTTTCTTTTGCTTAATCCCTGCCCCAAATCCCAGCCACCAATTCGCTGGAATGATGTGAAAATCATATTTACATTCCTGATCTCTACATATACTAAGACCCTACTTCTGTCTGTGATAAGTATCCATGTTTTCTTTATAATAAAATATATATGTATGAATATATACAGTATATATATTCCTCAGTAAATTAAGGAGAGTTTTATGGAATCTTCACCTGATCTTTAAAAATATGTGGTATAAATTGCCAGTCACCTACTCATTTCATACACTTGGAGACAGAATATGACCAAATAAAAACTATCTTTCCCAGTCTTTCTTGTAGACAGACATGTTAATGATACCATCATTGGGCAACGTTTCCAGGAGAGCATGCTCTGCCCTTCTGCCCCCTACTGTCTTCCTTCCTACTACCTGATGGCCTGAAGCACACATGGTAGTGTGACTGAGCAACCACCCTGTGACCTTGAGTAGAAGCCTTCTACCAAAGTTTTGGCAGGACAAAAAGACAAAAGGAGTGTGAGCTCTTGTAGCTTCATGAGACAACCACAATTGCTCTGAAACTGCCTACCACAAGACACTGTTATTTATTTAAGTCAGTGTAGACAAGACTTAAATGAAATTTCTGATGTGAAATTTCTGTGTGTGTGTGTGTGTGTGTGTGTGTGTGTGTGTGTGTATTTCTGATCCCTGATGTATGTAGAGGCACACACACACATTTACTATTATATGGTCTAAACACTTAGCATACTTTATAAATATTACATGAAAAACATCAATATAAAACACTTAGCACAGAATATGAACAGAGAAAGCAAATGTCTACAAACATTTCCTTTAATCCTCTCAAAAAGCCCAGGAGGCATGAAGTATCATTTACTTGTTACAGATGAGAAAACTGAGTAACATGCCTTGAATCACACAGTTCTTAAGTGGCAGAGTCAAGATTTGTACTTAGGTCTACCTAATGCCAGAACTCGGTCTTAAAGGCAATATACTCTGCCTCATCCAGCACAGTATGCAATCTCCTGTTTGGAAAGAAGCCAAACAATCACTCTGTGTACCATGAAGGAAACCTATGTCACATCAATTCAGAAGAGAGCGTATAAGCTGAGCGTGAAGGTTCCCATGGCAAAGTCTCAGATTTGCCACTTGCTGGCTTTGCGACCTCTGATGTAACCCTTGCTTCCTAGGGCACATTTCTTTCATCTTTACAGTAAAAATGTTGACTAGATTACAACTATGGCATTTTCCAATTCTAAAATGACATCAGTCAATGATTCTTTGTGGCCAGTTTATTAGAAGAATACAGAAGAACAAAACTTGACTTTGAGGCTGGAATGATATATTTTGATCTCTACGTACTCTCTTTTATCTATTTAGTTCGCCTTTGTCTTATGATATGTACACAGTTTTGCAGACCCTGATGAGCACTTAAGAAGAATTGCCCATATTAGTACACAATAGGAATAAACAATATGGGGACCAAAGGAAATAAGAGGTGTAGAGGCAACAGGGAAAAAAAGAGAAGTTAAAAAGGACTTCACTTTTAGGGGATGGAGTGAAAAGAGAGAATCAGCATATTGTCACAGAATTATGCAGCGTTTCTGTGTCTCGAATTCTGCCCCTAATATCTCCTTTATTACTTTTTCACTCTCCCAAGGCAGATACCTAAAAGATAAGTCCTCAGTTGCATTAAGGCGGATAGAATTTTGCATTAGAAAGGCCTGCATTTCAGTCCCAGCCCTGCCATTTGCTCACTTAGTGACCTTAGTCTTTGCACATGTTTGCTGCATGACTTTAAATGAGTTATTCAAATTTCATTCCTCATTTACAACATAAGGTTAGCAACAATCTTCACCTCTCAGGGCTGTGGTCTGGAGTTATAGACTCTGAGTAAAGACGCTTAGCATAATAAACTCTAAACACATATTTAGCTATATGAGCCTAAGTTCTTCTACTTGGTTGTTGAGCAATTTTACAAATTCAAGATTTAAAGAGTATATTGTTGCTGTAGTATTTTTTTGTGTCCAAAGGAGACTGCAAACATTTCATATATGTTCCTTGCAGAATTAGCTAAAACTTCTGAGTCAGGCATCCCAAGATTTGTAGAGTCTAGTCCGGTAGTAGTTTTGTGGTTTTCTTTTGAATGGTTGTTTTAGTAGTAGCTTGTTGTTTGCTCAGTTCTGAAAAGTAAGCTTCACTCAAAGACTCAAATTGCTATACCATTCAAATTTATTGTAAAGTGATTTTTAGGCAGACATCAGTTGGGAATTTGTCAAAGAAACTTGTAGAGTCTGAGCAGTGGCACTTCACTTGGAAAGTGTTAGCCAGGTCACAACTGGCTTCAAGTTCAAATTGTAACTTTTTTTTCTCTTTTGTAGCCTTTAAATATCTAAAAATTTGGATTAAATACATTCGGATTATCATAAACACAAAACACTGACAAATCATGCTAAACAGAGAGAATTGTTGCCATTCCCATATTCCTCATATCACATAATTTAAATGTAATTAAAAAAAAAAATTTAGAAAGGAAGCGGTAGGGAAAATTCAACTAGGTTGTTTCTCTTAAGGTGCTACTGTACAGCTGTTAGTTTCAAATAAATTCAGCACTAGATTTGCAACAGATGTTCCTAAAACAGAGCAAAGAAGAGAATTGCTGAATTCTTTGCAAAAAAAAATAAAACCTGAAAAAATAATTGAGATCTAGCAGAGCAATCATTAACATGAGGAATGAAATTAAGCAAATTACAAAGAATAGTTCTAATGTTTCTCAACTAAGGGGCAAGATAGAAGAGCTCTGCAATCAGTTTTGCTTTTCTTCAATTCATCCATTCAACAAATATTTCTGAGTTTCATGTGGTGCTATTCCAATTTGCTGCCATCTTCTTAAATTATAACCCGGAGATGTTAAAATTACAGCTTCTCCTCCATTAATGTTTTTTATTACATAAAATTTCACTGTGCCAAAGAATCATCATTACAAAATTTCACAGATCAGCAGTCATAATTTCTTTAAGTTACTTCCATGTTTCTATCAGTGGTCTTCCTTTGTTTTGACTTTAATAGCAAAATCTCAAGATAGCTAGGTATCTATGAGTAGAAAAGACTTGATATCGCTTCTTTTTTATCTAACTATATTTATATGTATTTACTTATCTGTAACCTCCACCAGATTTTAAAACCCTGTGGCCCAGGGACCTTGCTTGTCCTGTCCAACGTTATTATCCTAGATCCTATATACAACAACTGGTACATAGAGGAAACTTGAAAGACTTTTTAAAAAATGTTTGTTTAATGTTATAGTTGAACATGCAAAATAATTCTTACCTTTACTACCTGCCTCTGAAAGAAAAAATTACGATTAATTTTACTAAGCAAATATATATACAAAGGCCTAGATGTAACTAATCACCTATTATTAATGTAACATAAAACTGAAATTTATCTCGTTTCAAATTCGTATCTAAATAGATGATTGTGTGAACTTAAGGACACAGGCTATAGACTAAGCCATCTTGAATGATTCAGTGAGAAGCAGCTTGGAGATTTAGAACCGGACTCGAGGGCTGGATCCTCCACCTGTTACCTAGATGATGTTAGGCAAGATGTATAAACAATGTAAAATGGAGAAAATCATGGTACCTCCTCATAGGGTTATGGAGAATATTAAATGGTCTAAATTTATAAAATGCTAAAAACAATGCCTGGTTATAAGCACTGATATGTTTGTTTGTTTGCTTTGGCATTACCAACCTTACCATTATTCTGTATCTTCAATGACACTTCTAGCTGTTCTGATCATACCCTAATTCTATATATGGCCCTTGCAACGGTCATCAGATTAAGCTCATCAGATAAATCTGCCTAAAGAACAGGCAAAAGAGGCCTGACTTTTTCTCTTTCTTGGAGGACCAGATCACATTTCCTATTTCCACAAGAACTACTAAAATTTCCTAGCAATTCAAAGTTGCTGTGGGGGTGAGGAAAGGGAGATTATAGAAGAGAACCTAACAGAATTTTCTGTGCTCTCTCGTAATATCAGAGACTTGATTCCAGTACCTCATTCTTTCTTTGCAAAGACTGTCTTACAAGTAGAACAGGAGATAAAGCTGAAAGGAATGAGAAAAAATCACATGTATGTATTCAATTTCCTTTCTCTAGAGTTTCTACAGAGAACTTCCACTTGAAGAGGATAGTGAATTAGATATTTTGAAAAGCTCTTCAACAATAAAAACCTAAATGTTGAACAAAATACAATGATTTTAAATGCACTGCTGAGAATATATGAAAATAAGAAAAATTCCCAAGCCCTCATCTTCTTTCTCCCACCAGAAAAAATAAGGAAGAAATAAAGAAAAAAGCTGTGGACAACTCGAGAAACTATGCCATCTTTGGAAACCAAAGATGGGGGCCCCTATTGCTTGGCAGAGCATTCCAGAATAGAACCTGCTTAGAGCCACATGAAAGATATATCACGATTAACAAATGATAAAAATCATTACAATGCTATCACATTTTTTCTTCTGCAAGCCTCCTAAAATTTATTACATCATTTAATATTCTGAAAGTCAAGAATATGTGTTGGGTAGATAACTATTTATACTCAGCTTAATAGAATGCTGAAGGAATGAGGATGGTGACTACAGGTGTGGTTGATGACACACCTCCAAGAAAACATAAAGGTTAGGAATTCAGAATTCTTGGGAGCCTTTTTCTGCCAAGAATGTAGGTGTAGTATTGAAAACTGTCAAGTTATGCAGCTGAAAGGTCTCAGGTTGACTTCTAGTTTGGTGAGATAATATCCCAACAAAATCACAAGGGCAACTGTGAAGTTTAATTTATGAGATTCAGAAATGCTTATGGGTAACCAGGCATGACTTTATCTCTTAATAAAGTAAAATGTTCATCCAATTTACAAACCTCTATTTTAATAATGTAAACAGCTTCATAAAATCTATTGTTATATTTTCATTGTTTTTATTATATTAAATATTCTGAATTTTATTGATTAATTATGAATTTTATTTTTGTCTAATGATATACTACATGAAGGTAGAGCCTTTCTTATTTATCTTTATATCTGTTAGATCTAACATAGTGATTCGCATGTAATAGGCATTCAAACAGAGTTATTGAACTAGAGAAAGACACTTAAAAATGTTCTTTTCGAAATCACAGTTTGAGTCAACATTCATGGTCAAAAATAACTTTAATACAGAAATGCTCTTTACTGTTTATCTGTTGTTATCTCTCACTTTCTGGGTCACAAACACTTCTTGATTACACTGTGACTATGGATGCATTAAATGATATCCCAAGACAGAAGGTAAAATGTGAATAGTGAATTTCAAGAGTTTAGTGAGGCACAATGGGTCCAATTCAAGAGGGAAGCTGAGCAAGTTAAAGACCTTGTTGAGAGCAAAATGTTCATCCATCTGCCAAACCCTGACCAAGGCAACTATCCCTCTGGACAAGCACTCTATACTGCAGAGGATACTTTACTCACCCTAATCTGACTCAACTTTGGATAAGTTCCAATATAAATATCCCTAAAAAATACAAGGCCGAGTGAAATACCTCAATCTTTTAGAATGAAGTGGTCTGACTCTCAGTTTTATGTCTCTTCATTTTTGCCCAACAGCACACAGCACACTGCCCTCTGCCTTACTCACAAGTGCATTACTCAGGTGTAACTGAAGGGACCACACTACTGCTTCCATACGACTTTCTGGGTTACCTGCCAAAACTAATTTTTTTTGGAGGTCTCAAATGTCTTTATTTAATGTGTTGATGACATCACACTTGAGGGTGGTATGGCTGGCAGGACATTAAATAAATTACATTTTATAAGGTGCCTAATGCACTAATGCCAAAAGGGCTAACTTGGGCTCTATGCCATCAAAGTTTCTTTCTGGATCTCAGAAGTGAACCAAGAACTTTAGAGAAAAATCTCTCCTTATTAATTTATCCAGCATATTTCACTATGGTTCCTTGGACAAAAAGAAAAAGATTAGGCTATAAAGATAGTATTCATTATGTACAAGACCACACACAAAGATATATACATATAAGCTTACTTTCCAAAACATTAGTGGAAAGGGAGAAGTTTTCACTCCTGAATTTAAGGGAATGAGATTGAGATCTTCTATGTCCGATCAGAAGGTACAAGTTTTATTGCTGCAAATACTACATAAATATTAAGAAATCATAATAATTTGGTACAAACAACTTCAGTTTAACATCACTCGTGATTTCATGTAGAGATCATGAGCCTTCTCATATCATGCGATGAGAAGGGCATTTTACATCCGTGGTATTCTTTCCAAAAATCCAGAACCCTAGTCTAATTATGAGAAAAACATTAGACCAATCTACATTGGAGGACATTATATAGGATAGCTGGCCAGTACTCCTCACAGTCATGAAAAACAAGAAAAAAAACTGGAAAACAATAATAGACCAAAGGAGGCTGGGGAGACATGCCTATCAAATGCAATGTAGTATGCTAAACTGAATCCTGGAAAAGAAGAGAGAACATTAATGGGAATTCTGGTGAAATCCAAATAAAATCTGGAGTTTAAAAAAAAAAACCCTCCGAATGGCCTTTAGTTGGGACTACCCCAATATAATTGGAAATAAACAAGATAGGTGTACATATAAAATTTTTAAGGGAGGAAATGCAATACTCCCTCTTGCAATCTACTTCAGTAATCAATTGAGTTATCATGAGAAGCTTAGATGATTTACATACTTATTCATTCATTCATCCAGCTATTCATTCATTAACAAAATAAACACTGAATACCAGTCAAGAGCCAGGCCCTCCTTCAGGTGTTAGGGACACAGTCAATAAACAAGATAAGATGCCTGCCCTCCTCTATAATCAGTCTCCTTTCTGTCTCTTCTTTTATTATCACCACAAATAGGAATACTGTATTAGTCTCCTCATACTTTGTATTTCTACAAAATACCATAATTGGGTAGTCCAAGATCAAGTTTCCAGCCAGGTTGGTTTCTGGTGAGTGCTCTCTTCTTTGCTTGCAGATAGCCACCTTCTAACTATGTCCTTGCATGGTTTTTTCTCAGTGCATAGGCAGTAGGGAGGGATGATGGGGTTGGGGTGAGCTCTCTGGTGTCCTTTCTATAAGGACAATAATCCTATTGAATCAAGTCCTCATCCTTATGACCTCATTTAAATCTGATCACTTCCTTACTCCAAATACAGCCACACTGAGGAGGGGGAGTGTTAAAGCTTCAATACATGAATTTTGGGGGTCACACATATTTTCGGTCCATAATAAATTTTTTTTAATGATGAACTATTCAGAAAAATCTGAACCTTCGATTGAGTAAATCTAGGGGAGCTCAAAAAGCAGAAGGCAGGAAATTCTAGATAGATCCCATCTTTCTCTGGTTTTCTTTTGCGTCCTAGAGAGTTTTGAGAAGTACAGCAAAGTCTTCACAATTTATGAGAACGTCTGCTCCTGCTGTAGGCTGGAGCCAGATAGCAGAACTGCATGAAAATAGAGGACACAAGTCATTTTTTAGGCTCAAAAATAATAAGTTGGGACTACCTTCTAATTTGAGGTTTACTTCAATTGCCTCACTTTAAGCTACACACACATTGCATTTCTCAAAATTCAATTCTATTTCTAATGCTGCATTCATTCACTGAAAGGAGACGGAAGGGACCTAAATATGGATATGGAAAATTCAACATAGGTTTGGCTTATAAAAGGCTTTGGGCATTTACAAACTCATGTAAAAATTAAAAAGGAAAACAAAAATCAACATGAGAAAATGGAAATGTAAAGCTAAGTTCTGAATCTTGAATACCCCCAAGAAGAAATTTATAATACTGCTAGAAAGTTTAATTATTAAAATATAAAAAGTTTTTAAGAAGACTAAGTGTGACAAATGACCAGCATTCACACTGCATTTGTTCTGAGGTGCCCTTATATTTCTTGATTAATAATAGAATTTTAATGTGAATTAGCGCTGTAATCATAACAGTCTTAATAGTACTTTTTTATATAAAAGCACTGTTTATTAGAGTAGGATTGCCATTTACCTCAATCTTTTACTTTGCTCTCCTTATCCCTGCAAAAAGAGTTGGGCACAGTTCCCAGAGAGCAAATTATGGCAGATATTTTTTTTCCAGGAGCATCTGGTGTTTTGGCAGAAAACTCATTGGGATAATCTCAAATATGGTTAGTTTTCTTTCCCAAATCTTTTTTTCCCCTTCAAACACTGAGAGAAGCTGAATTTTTATTATTTTTAGAACTGAGTAGACAAATACACAAAAAAAGCATTTTTAAAGATAATATGTCCTTAAACTCAGGAAAGAGACTCATTCTGGGGAGCCGCGAAGAAGGGAGCTCAAACAATTCTGGTAAAACAAAAATCTAATTTTCCCAGAAGCACATGAATTCTAGATCTTTTCCTTCTCTCTTTCTATCTCTCTCCCTCTTTCTAATTCCTCTGAAAACCAAATGCTGAAACAAAATATTAATTTACTCTGACTTTCTCAAAATGGAATTAGGAATTCTTTTTTTTCTGAAATAATTCCAAATCTCATGATCAAACTCTGAACTTCAAAACACCTTAACCTCTGGATATCTTTGGGGTTAACATAAGTAATGCAGTAGATAAGGTTGAATTCAAGTACAAACATAGATCTCTAGTGTATTTGAAAAAGTGCATTAGAGCCAGCGTTCAGTCTTTAAAATGATAAGCACAGAAGGTTTTTGTACAATATAATTCCATGACCAAAATAGTGTTTTTAGAAGATTAGTCTGGTTGCAGTGTGGGAAGAGATTGGAAGGGAAAAGACTTGGGGCAGCAGCCAATTCGAAGATTAGAGAGGAGGTACTGAAGGCCAAGGCTGCTGGAGTGGCAGTGGGACTGGAACATGAAGAGCAAGAGAGAGGGAATTTTAAAAAGATGAAGGGAGGAGGTGCTTCCCTATGATGTCTCCAGAGGCCAGGCCAGCTCCTGCTTCTGCAATCCTTACCCCAGCTGTGGGGTTGGGGTGCAGGGCAGCCTCTGCCTCTGCTCCTGAACTCCTCGTGCAAATGATGCTATCAATGAAGTCTTCACCCAGGGAAGGGCAGGCTGCCGTGAGAATTTTGCCACATACTCCATCCACTTCCTCTAACCAGTTTTCTTTTGTTTGGTTGGTTTTTTTTTGTTGTTAATCATTTTTTTTAAATAATAGTTCCCCTAATCCAGTTTATTCTAATTTTAATTTACTTTTCATTTAAAAATTTTCCTTCTTTTGTCTTTTTTAGTTCTGATTTCCTATTTCAAAGCCTTAATCCCAAGGAATGGTCTGTTTTTAGCTTTTCATCTCATAGGCTTTAGCTTTTTAGCCTAAGCTATTATAGCTTTTACTTATGTTTTAACCTTTTATCTCATTGGCTTATAGTATTTTATCTTTTATTTTTAAATTTCATGTGTTTTGTGTTTTTAAACTCTTAACCTTTCACCTTTGTAGGGATTTTAAATCTCTCATTTTAGCTTCTACTTCATTCTCTTTAGCTTAGTTTATCTTACCTTATTCTCACTTTTTAAATTTTAACCTCCATCTAACCAACAGTCCCCTTTCATCATTCTAATTTTCCTTCATTTTTTTCTTCTTTTATATTTTTTCCTGATTTTAACATTTTCTTTTTTGTAATGAACACTAAGGGATGGTAGTAGCATGTAAGAGACCAAAATCCTCATAATTGGGGAAGTTTGAGCACTTCTTCCCCACCCTGCCTCCATTCTCTAACCTCTCATACCTCCACCTATCCAAAGGCTGCCTTTCTGGTGTGCTCAATGAATCCTCTAGCATCTGTAAGACTAGATTGATTGATTGATTGATAGATAAATAAATAACTTAATGAAAAGAGAAACTGTGTTTTCAAACCTATAAGCTCTAACATAGATAGTCCATGTGCTTTTGGCAAAGAAGGAAGATCAATAATATTCTACAAGCCAAGGAGAAATGATAAGTAGGAGATCAGCAAAAATTACCCTTTTCTGTAATACCAGTGGCCACGCCTGGGTGAGGAGATAGATGACACTGAAACTCCTCAGGGGGGAAGGGAAAGTAAATGTCCCTTGGAAAGAATGTTTGCACCACTTATAAACTCATCCACTCCTTTCAAACTTAGTTATTTCCAGAGTGGTCTTTCCCATTCTCAGCAGATTCAGAGGAGATCTTCTTGGAATGGCTTTTTTTCCAATGTTACAACAGAAGATAAGCTAGCCAATGTGGACATTATCACAAATAGGCCTTTTAAAAACATGAATCTGATGTCTTCTGGCTGGAGGCTGCCTTTTTTGTCATGACTCAGGTTGGAAAACTTAATAACAGAGCAAGGGTGATTTCATCTCCAAATACTGGACATAAGTTTAACTGGCTTCCTTGGGTATATGCAAGTTCCAACGACAGCCAACATCACAAATTCTTATCCAAGTCAAAGACCTCAGCTCTTATTTGGAGGAATTAGTTTTCTTTCTATAAAGCCTTATGAGAGGGGATATAGTGCTAGAAATCAAGTTTCTAGAAGGAATGGGGAAAGACCTACCTCTTCTAGCTGTTCTCCTATTCTAAAAGAAATTTTGAGTGTGATATGCTCCAATAGAATTTGAAATCTTTCTGGTTGGGCCTTCTTTTATTAGGTGAATACACGAGTTTATCTTTATCTGGACAAATTTAAATTTTTTAAAATTTCTAATATTAGATATAATTTCTGTGATATAAACACCTAAGACACATGAAGCCAGTTTTATGAGGTAGAGCCTTGAAAGGCACATGCTCTAGAATGTTCTAGAAAGCTAGAGGTTTGCATCTGAATTTTCTAGACAGCTGGCCAGCTATTTAAGCAGCCATGTATTTTAAATGGCCTTTCATATTGTTAATATGTGAAAAAAGATGGACTCAACCATTTGACATTACTTCATTCTCCTGCCTGAGTTATCACTGAGTGTTAGTGTTCACATAATCTTTATATTATTTCTCACTGAGGTGTTTAAAATTTAAGAGAAGGAAGTCTAGGAGTTTTAACAACAAAATATTTGGAGTTGCATAATGAACGAGAAAGGAAATAAAAAAGGAAATATTCAATATAACTTGCCAGAATTGAACGTGACAGTCTCCAAATTGAAAGATTCATTGACGACTCAAAACAGAGTGAAAAAAACTATGCTGACAGGTTATGATAAAATGTTAAAACACTAAGGACAAAGAGATCTTATAAACTTGGAGGAGAGAAAACAAAAACAGGTTTCATGCAAAACAATGGGAATCTAAATGGTGTTAATAGAAAAAGGACTAACACCTTCAAAATTCCATTTCAGCCAAAATCAATAAAGGCAGAATAAAGATATTTTCAGATATTCAATATCTATGAAAGTTTTATATACACAATTTCTTTGGAAGCTACTAGAACAGATGTTCTATCAAAATAAGCGAGTAAACCAAGAAAGGACTATGTGGAATCCAAGAAGTAGGGAACTTAATCCAGGAAACAAGTGAGAAGAAGCCCCAGAATGATGGCCCAAGGGGGATTTTACAGCAGCAACTGGGCAGCAGTCCCAGGGAGCCAGAGGCTTAGACTCCAGCAGAAGAGCAAAGGGTGCCAGGAGAGACCTCTTCAACAAAGGAGAAACTGATAAAATCCCTAATGTATTTGATACTAACACTCCGACAAAAATTGTTGAGAATTAGTGATAAGTACATAGAAAAGGAAGCAAGTAAGAAGACAATTGCAAAGTTCAGAAAAGGAGGAAAACTTTCACAAAAAAATTAAACTTACCATAGATTTCTATATGACTCATCTGTGAGTTACAATTGCATGAGCATAATGTCAAAAGTGAATATTGATCTAACCAAAAATAACAACATAACTATATAATAGCAGGTATTCAATGGATATACATCAATAACTAGCAGTCTAAGCCTGTTATTTAGAAACACAAAGGAAAACATCCAAAGAAACAACTAAAATAGCTTCAAATAGCTATCCCTGTGGAATAAGAATCTAGTACATGATGTAGAGACAAAAAGAAGACTTCTGTGTTTTGTTGAAAATGAAGCAATATTGGTAAAATATTTAGTAGAGCATCTGGCATATAAGAAGAGCAATCTTAGTGTTTGACATATAAATGAATAAATGAATAAAATTTTGTAGTAACTCTGATAGAAGTATTTGTCTTTTTAATTTAAGAACATGTGCATATATTTATGTATAAAATTTTGATTGAATTTAAAAGTTAATTTTAAAAGGTGTCTGAGATATGAATAAAATCTGCTGATAATGTCTTAAACTTATTACACCATGTTTTTCAAAAACTGAAAACAGCCCACTTTTGTAGCTTTATCTTTAGTCATTCCTTTTCCAAACTTCTTATTCCACTGCCCTTACAAGACACCCACCCTTTTTCCTAATGTTCCATGTACATTTGTATTTCTCTGCTTTGTTGGTATTACCCCTGATGGCTAGAATGTTCTCTTCAAACCCATCCCACTCCCCACTCTGTACCCTCTACTTTCAACCAAAGCCTGAAAAACTCCTTTAAGGAGTTAATGCAAGTTAAAAGTCGCTTTACCCTGAAGCCTTCCCTTCTCTCCCCAAGCAGAATTAGTCACTCTACCCATCATGCTGAATTATAATGAAGTCTATAAGTGTTTCTGTCCTATGAGTCCAGGTTCTCCTCAAAAGCAGCAACTCCATCTCAGGCGACTTTATACACCCAAGGGTTACATGGCACTTATTATGTTCTCAGTGTGTACTGAATGAATGAACTAGGAATGCCCATTAAGTCACAGTATAAGTGACAAGAAATATATACAGAAAATAAAATTTTTAAAAAATCACCAAGCTGGCTGACTATAATCATCCTCAAACAGAAGAGTGATATTTTCCAAAAGATTTACCACTATTCAGGTGTCTTTTACTTACTGTCAATACATCAACAAATTCTAGGATATTTTCCTACTTTTTTTTTTTTTTTTAGAAATTGACATGTCTCTGAATCTACTATGGATACGATTTTTTTTCAAGTAGTTTACTTACTTTCTTATAACTTAAAATAATTATCCATAAAACAGACTAATCATTGCTGGTAATTCAACGTACTGCGTGTGTGTGTGTGTGTGTGTGTGTGTGTGTGTGTGTGTGTTTTCCTTTTTTAATTAGTCTCATTAGTGTTTCCAGAAAAATTTCATAAATTGTACCTTGACTCGAAACTAGGCAAAGGAGGTCAGTGTAGATAATGATAGCTGAGTTTTAACATCTTTTAAATGAAGTCTTACATATTCGAAATGGAAATCATTTGTAAATACTGCCCTCAGCAGTAACCTAGGGCAAGAAGGTTAGTATTATTTCTCTATCGACACAAAATTTTCTCAAACTTTTTATTATTCAAGGTCAAAATACTTTCTACTGAATCTTCGTCTTAAACTCATAATTTGCTCCTGCCATAAGAAGATATATGAACTCTCTACTTTCACTTTCCCTTTACCTTTATTTTAATTGGCAGAGAGCAAGACAATACCCGTCCTTCATATGCATTGCAGGGCCAGGCTGCACACCCCCAGACCCTTCTCACTCCTAATAAGACTGGACTGACTCTTTTACCCTTCTTAAGAAAACAGATAAAGATTTGAATGAAGTAGGTGAGTATTTTTTTTTAATGTTTTAAGTATCCAGGTTAAAACAAATGTCTAGGTTGTATGAGTTATGAAAAGTTTTGTCTGAGCAGATCTCCAAAGTACTTGCAAATCACCCAATGCATTTATGTGGCTATGAATTAACAATTATTTGTTTAGTGAACAATGCTCCTTGAGCAACTTCTATGTCCAGACCCTATGTTAAAAGCTAGGATTATAATAATGCATAAGATCTAGCCTTGTACAATGAATTCACAGTCTAGTGAGAGAGACAAGCACAAATCAGATCACCACAACATTTGTGGTAAGAATCATAACAGATGTATTCATGGGACACTTAAAGAAGCAGTTAACCCAATTTGGGAGTATAAAGAAATTCTTCCCAAAGAGATAATGTTTAAGTTAAGGACTGAAAGATGAGAAGGAAGTTGAAGGTGGGAGTGGGAAGGTAGGTGGGTTTAGAAGTTCTAAAGTAAGAGAACATTCTGTTCAACAACCTGAAGACAAAAATATCTGTTACTTTTGGGGGGAAAAGCAAGTAATTCAGTATGGCTAAAGCACAGGGGGTGGGGCAGAGGGGGGCAGTAAGTGGAACTCAGCTAGAGATAAAAGCAGACATAACACCAGGGCCTCAGATGCCAGGCTGAGGAATTCAGACTTTATTCTTAGGGGAATGGAGAGTCACAGGAAGCTTTACGTAGGACCAATACATGATCAAATTTGCTCTTCAAGAAAAAAAAAAAAATCACTCAACTGCACAGTAGAAAACAGATGGTGGAGGAGATAATACAATTTAGAGCCATTTTTAGTTATCCAGAGAGAAAAATGGGGACCCTTGAAGGGAGAAATGGCTATAAAACTGGAGCAAAGAGAATAGATTTACAACGTCATTCAGGAGGGAGATTAGCTGAATTTGGTGATTGTTGAATGTGGGAGAATGAGGGAGAACAGGTGTTCTCCCAGGTTGTTGCTTGGGTATTTAGGTACCATTCATTCTTCTTTGCAGTGGTTAGGAGGAGAATTAGGAGATCTTGGTAGGTATACAAGCAGGCATGTTTAATAGGTACTCCGGGGTCGTGGTATAGCTCTCCAAAAAGCTCTCTGGGCTGCAACGACTAGAATAATGTACATGTATATGGCAATTTAAATCTCTGATCCCCTAACATCAGAGTTGAGAAACTGTCAATTCCAAGACATTTAGTTCTGTTTACAGAGTAGTTTGTCAAGTTCCTTTCAGCAGCTTCCAGTTGTGTTCAAACATCTCCCTTGAAGACACACCACAGATAAAATACTTCCCCCAAGCACCAATAATACTTCCTGAAGGTTTCAGAAGGCATTCAGGAACAATGCGCTCAAAAAACTCACTAAGCACCTCTTATTTTCCAAGCACTGTGCTGATTCTGGGGCTGCCGAGATGAATATAACTCAGGCTCTGCCTTCAAAGTGCTCACAGTACATCGGGGTTGACAGGCAATTAACAAATAATTAGAGCAATGGAATTGGATAAACAAGATAGATAAAGAACATGGAAGAAAGCTTGAAAACAGTGAAGGCTTCATGGAAGTGGAGGCTTTAGCACCGAGTTTTAGGAGTAAATTCATCAAGCAGGTTAAGATGAGAGGCTTAGAGCAGAGAAGAGAGAAGCACCCAGGAGTACAAAACAGTCTCAAACATTTTAAACTTAGAAAACAGCAGGTAGTTCAGGATGCTGGGGAGAATGCAAGGTTTAAGAGGTCAGGTTATAAGCTATGTTGTGTGCCATAAGGAGGAAAAGGAAAGCCTATTGGGAATTGTAAAGTTCTATATAAAAAATGTAGGAGCTTAAATTAAGACAAGAAAAAAAAATGGACACAGATTTGAGAGATATGAGAGAGTAGAAATGAAAAAAAATAGAGGTAAGCAGCCAGAAAAAGAACTGAACTTATGGTCATTACATTAAGTTTACTTTTATAGGAAGTGAGACACGCTTGGGATGGGAGCTGAATTTTTGAAATAGATGCCAATGAGATCAAGTACATGCTGCTACAGAACATCCCTCGGCCAACAATGGGCAAGTTGAAACTGATGTACTAAGATCTCACAATGCAGTATGGCAACGTAATTACACATGAAACTTGGGGCTGGGAGGATCTGGCCTTGAAAGCTGGCTCCACTACTGACTATATGACCTTGAACTCTAACAAATTTAGAATCCCTTCAAGCACGATACTGATGATGATCTTTACTCTTTGTATACCGCTAGAGAAAAGGAAAAAAAAGTGTGTGTGCACATGAGTATGCATGTGTACAGTTAAGCTGGATAAAGGCATACAGAAGATAGTTATTTTTATTTTTACAGGGAACTGTCACTGTAGCAAACCAACTTCAAGAGCCCACAACTGGAAAATGGCTCATAATTCCTCTCCCATCATGGCCAGGTGTTTTGTGTTACTCACAACCAACATCTTTAGGTACTTCTCAGTGGGTTTCAACTACTGGATGTTTTAATCACCTTAAAAACTGGAGATATATTAAATAAATCTTAAAAGAAAAAAAAAATAAGTGTGTTGGATAACACATGCCATGAGGAGAATTAAAAGAGCTTTTCTGAACCTGTGGTTACAGATTTATTCCCAAAGGATGCAGTTGGGGAAACCTCACTCCAAGTCACCCATAGAAAACATAAATATAGCATATTTTACAGTTCTTTCTACAGATAGGATCAATTGCCTTTACTAGAACTTGTATGTGTAATGTTATCTGATGGTCTTTTACCTTTCCCAAGAATTTAATCTCATCCTGTCATTCAGATTCTGAAAAGTCACTTATGCTGAAAATACATACATACATACATAACTACATACATACGTACATCATACCTACATACACACATGCATACATACATTTTTCCGAGTTCAAAAACAGGTGTGCCTCTTGCTGCTACCAGCAGCTTCTTGTACTCCCAGGCTTTTTGCTTTCTTGGCCTTTCATCACTGGAGCTTGTGTTTGCCCTCAAGCTGACATTTCAACAGTCAACCCACCAGGTGTCCACAGTCTCTCTCCTGTGACACTGCTGTAGCAGATGGTGCAAATGGCCTGGCACATAATTCTGATTCATTGCAAAAACCAAACTGCCAGACTGCTGACTAGTTTGGCAAGAAAATTAGAAAGTTGTTGCTAAAAACTATTATGAACTATCCTTCATGTAGCAACTTTGGACTTGTCCCTGCTTAAAGATGACTAGTAATGTATTTAACCAGATTAAATAAAAGCTTTTAAAGGAACTCCCTGTTTTTGAAGATAACTATAGGCAGCAGGAACTTGTCTATACATAACAAGAGGCAAACAATAGAAAGTCAAAAAAAATATTATATCAAATGTAAACATTAAAAGAATTTTTTTTATTGACCGTATGAGAAGAGTAGGGGTTTTTGTTTGTTTGTTTTGTTTTCTTTGAATATTTTTTATTTCCTGATACTATTTCAAAGGCTCTCAGTTCTTTAATAATACTATTAGTCTGTGATATTAAAAAACGTTTTCCAAAAATATTTTATAAGTTAGTTATCTTGTACACAGTGCTTTTTTTTTGCTTTTTTTTTTTGCACATTTGGAAAGAACAGCTTTAAAAATGTAATGGAATTCTACTAGACAAATCTACACACACATGCACATATATACACACAGGTCTAAATGTTTTCTTTGTAGAGTTAAAGTCTAAAAATTATATCTTCAACTCCCCTTTATCACTTTCATTATTTTGCTATATTCTCACTTACTTTGGGTTATTTTGATATCTGCCATATCCTAGTCCTTCCAGTAGTATCTCTGATGCTTTCTGGTAATGTTCAGCCACACCCACTTCCTACTCCATGCTTCGGTCATCAACTACAGAGTTCTAGTACGAGTCATGATGCCAGAAACATGGCAATGTCTAGAATCGATGTGCCCCTACCTTTGGTCATATGGTCCACCCTGTACCACTAGACTTCTGACTTGAGGTTCCTGCCCTTCCAGTGGGATGCTGGCCAGCCACTTTCCAGGGTGGTCTGCATTCTACAGCTCATATCCTAATATATATGCCTAGTCTCAGTTTCCTTTACCCAAAGTGGCCAGTACACAACTGAGCACCAAGGATAAAGAGAAAATCTTAAAAGTAGCCAAAAAATAATAATAATAATAATAAGTTACATAAAAAGTAAGGATGACAGCCAATTTCTTATCAGAATTTGTGCAAGAAGAGTGCAGCAACATCTTAAAAGTACTAAAAGAAAAAAATGTCCATTTTGTATTCTATAAAACTACCTTTCACAACCAAAGGTGAAACACATACTTTTCCAGACATAAAAGTTCAAAGAATATATTATCTGCAACCTACATTACAAGAAGTGTTAAAGGAAGTCCTTCTGGCATAAAGAAAATAATAACAGATGGAAACATGAATCTATGTAAAGGAGTGAAGAGCGCTGAGAATGGTAGCTACATGGTAAATACATAACATGTTTTTATTATTGTTTAAATCTTTTTATTATTGATGGTTAACAAAAATAATAACAATGTAACATGTAAAAGTAAAAGGAATATCAACAATAGCACAAAGGTTGGAAAGCGAGAAATGGAAGTATACTATTAAAAGCTTCATCGATAATTATTAAAGTGGTTGAATATCACTTGAAAATTCCTTTGATAAGTTAAAGATGTATACTGTAAATCAAAAAAGAACCACTGAAATAATAATACAGGGTTACAGCTAATAAGCCAGAAAATGAGATAAAATAGAACCTTAAAAAATATTTAGTTAATTCAAAAGGCAGAAAAGGAGGACAAAGGGAACAAAGAACAGATGAGACAAATAAGGTAGGTTTAAACCTAAATCATATTAATAATCTCATTAAATGCAAATGGCCTACATACCCCAATTAAAGGGCAGAGACTGTCAGACTGAATTTAAAAAACAAGACCTAATTTTATGCTTTTACAAGAAATGTACTTTAAGTATAAAGACACATATAGTTTAAAAAAATAAAAGATTGGAAATGCTAAAATAAATCAAAGGAAAGCAGATTTCAAACTAAACATTACTAGGAATAAAAAAGTTGCTTCATAATAATAAAGGGGTCAATTCATTAAGAGGTACGTAATCATTTAAACACCTAATAACAGAGCCTCAGCATGAAACAGAAACTGGTAGAAGTGCAGGGGGAAATAGACAGGTTCATGATTGAGAGATTCCAATACACATCCCTCAATAATTGATAAAAATAGGTAGACAGAAAATCAGTAAGGTTACAGACAACTTAATAACACTATCAACAACTTGACCTAATTGACATCTTTATAGAGCACACTACCCAACAACAGCAGAATACACATTCGAGTTCACAAGAAAATTTTCCAAGATAGAATATATTCTGGCCATAAAACAAGTCTCAATAACTTTTAATTCATACAAAGTATATTCTGACCAGAATGGAATAAAATTAGAAATTTTAATTCATACAAAGTATATTCTGACCAGAATGGAATAAAATTAGAAATCGATAACATGAAATTATATGGAAAACTTTCAACTATCAGGAAATTAAATAATACACTTCTAAATAACCTATGGTGTCATAGAAGAAATCAAAAGGGAAATTAGAAAGTATTGCCAACTAAATGAAGATGAGGATATAACATTATTATGGGATGCCACTGAAGCAGGATTTATAGGGAAATTTGTAACACTAAATGCATACATTGGATACATCAAAAGCATCTGTATAGAAGGACATATTGACAAGTTCAACTTCATCAAAGTTAAAAATGTTCTTTTAAAGATGCTGTTTAGAGAATGAAAAGACAAGCCACAGACTGAGAAAAAAATATTTGCAAATCATATATCTGACGAAGGGCTTATACCAAGAATATACAAATAACTCTCTAAAATTCAATAATAATGCCAATTTTTAAAAATAGGCATAATTTGAACAGACACTTTACCAGAGAAGTTTTACATGTGACAAATAAGTTCATGAAATGGTGTTCTACATCATTAGTCATCGGGGAAATACAAAACCGCAATGAAATAGCAGTACACGTCTGGCAGAATGACTAAAATTAACAAGTCTGCCCATAGCAAGTGCTTAAAGGACATAGAGGACCTGGAACTATCATACATTGCCAGTAGGAATGTAAAATTATACAATCATTTTGGAAAACGGTTGGCAGCTTCATAGAAAGTTAAACATACACCAACCATGTGACCTAGCCATTCCATTCCTAGGTATTTACCCAAGAGAAAAGAAAGCATATGCCATATGCCCATATAAGACTTGTGCATGAATGTTTATAGCAGATTTATTTTAATAGTCAAAAGCTGGAAACATCCAAAGTGTCCACCAACAGATGAATGGACAAACTGGTATATCTATACAACAGAATACTGTTGTAAAAAGAAAGGAACTACTGATAGACATTCTGTGGATTAATCTTGAAATAATTATGCTGAGTAAAAGAAGCCAGACATAAAAAGAGTATGTACTCTATTAATACATTTACAGAAAATTCTAGAAAATGCAAACTATCCTGCATTGGCAACAATAGGTCAGTGCTTGTCTGGCAATGTGGTGTAGGATGGAGACGGTCACAAGGAAAGTGTTGAGGGTGATGGGTTTGTTCATTATCCTGATAAGTGATACTTTCATGCATGCATACATATGTCAAAACTGATCAAATTGTACACTTTAAAGATATGCATTTTATTATGTGTCAATAATAGATAAAATTATTAGAAAACAAAATACTACCACAGCTTTGATCAAGGGCCTATCAGATAATATTAAAGTCACTATTAGAGATCATATAATTCAGTGGTTTTCCAGCTGTACTCTGAGGTACTTACCCAGAACCTGAAAAGGGACAATTGGGGCTCTATAGATCCTCTTTCAAATCAAGCACTTGTCCTTTATCTGTCTTTTATGTTGAGCTTATTTTTAAGCTGTCATCAGAAGAAAAGTCTGTTGCTACAAAAAGTTTAGAAATTACTGATCCCAACATAAAGCTCTCATCTCATGGAAAAGGAACTGTGGCCCAAAAAGGTGAAGCAATTTGCTTAAAGGTACACACAAAGCAAGAGCCAGTCTAGACTCAGGGCTCCCAGACCACACATCTCATGTTCTCAAATGCAATCCACTACTTCTCCACCACAGTAAGGTTGGCAAATGGAGATGTTTCCAGCTAAAGAACCTCAAAACGAGGCTCTTATCTTTTTTATATAAGTAGAAACATCATCTTGGGCCAGTCCAAAAGATATGTTATAGACCTTTGTATTGCAAATGAGGTATTAAAAATAAAAGTGCTAGAGCTATGTTGAATTCCCTTGTTAAACGAATGTCATTAAATATATCAAAAAATTACTTTGACTTATTTAAATAAATCATGAGAAATATATGTCAATATGTTAGTTGTTAAGAATATAGGCATTGAAATTAGATTCAAATTCTAGCTCTGCAAATTCCAGCTCTGTCAATGGATAATTCACTTACCTCATTTCAGCCTATTTGCTCATCTTTAAAATGGAGCTAAAAGGCATTTACTGTAGTGAGTTGCCGTGGGGTTTAGATAACACAGGACAGGTGTTGCATTTATTGTGGTGACTAGAGCATGGTGAAAGAGAGAGAGAAAGCAGCATAAGACGAAGTTGGAATATTAGACAGGGGGGCATATTTCTGCTTAATTCAAAGTAGGTGCTATCAACATTCTCCACCACAAAAGGTAAAGAAGAAGACTAGGAACAGATATTTATCTTACCCTTAAGTACTTAAAATAAAAACTAGAATGAATATTTCTGGTGTCATTTGGAATAACAGACATCTTAGGAACAAGCAAACAAGCTGAACTCCAAACAAGTAGCATCAAATAATAAAGTTTTAGTGTCTTTTTTTTTTTTTTTCAAAAAACAGAACACCTCAAGCTAAAAATACCTATTAGGTATGCCAATATGACCAATCAGCCCAGATGCTTACATCTCACTGTCTACTGGACTCTCCCACCTCCTCTCCCACAGATATTCCAAATGCAGAGTGCCAATTCTTTATCTCAATGCCACCACAATTACCACCCCACCACATAACTCACAAATCTGGCTTCTCCTCATGAAATCTCCACCCCACTTGTGACGTCTGTGTAATCATGACTACTTCCCCATGACAGAAAGCTGGGAGTCACCTAGATTTCTCTCTGGCCCCTACATGCAACCACGTCTTTAAGTTCTGTCCATTTTCCATCTAACGCTGTCCTCTCTGTTTCATGTTTTCAATATTCTTCATTATTGAAGCTACCATCTCTCAGCTGAAATATGAATGATAGCTTCCTAACTGGTTTCTCTCTGTCCAATCTTGTCTTCTTCTAAATCACTTTCTATTATGTTCACAAATACCTTTCTAAAGGTAAAGGTACTTAAGTCGTTCTGCTGATTAAATATTGTAATGCCTTCCCATTGTCCACATGGTGGCCCCAACCTTTTCAGCACAAGGGACAGGATGCTCCTATGAGAACCTAATTCCTGATGATCTGAGGTGGAGCTAAGGCGGTGTTGCTAGCTCCGGGGGAGTGGCTGCAAATACAGATGAAGATTAGCTCCCTCACTCACCACTCAACTCCTGCTGTGCAGCCTAGTTCTTTACAGGCAACAGACCAGCACCAGTCCATGACCCGGGGGTTGGGGACCTCTGGTATACAAGACAAACACAAATTCCTTAATGATATAAAAACTGTTTCCTGATGTGATTTTACTTGTATCTCCAGCCACTCAGCTGTCCTACCCTCACCCTCCTATCTATGTTCCGGCAATAATAAATATCTAGTTACTATAACAGATTTACTTCTGTGCCTAGGACATGCAATCCTTTCAGCCAAGAATGCCCATTCCTACCTCCTTTTGTCTATCTAGCAAACTAAATGGAGCCTTCCATGACATATACCCCACATTGGTCCCACCACAAATTTATTCTGATGTTGATATTTATACACTTGCCCATATCAGGCTATACTATAAGCATTTGCTTACAAGGCTTTCTAGCATTCTCACTACCAATTCCTCAAGCTTAGGGGCTGTGTCTTATTCGTCTGTATATCCTAAGTACCTCACTCAGAGCTTGACATATGCAAACGCTTAATCTGTTTTAATTCAATATGACTGTTTACTTGATTCTCTTCGTGTTTAGACAGATGATTTTTCAGGGACTATTCTTGGAATTTCTACATGCCCTGCTCATAATGCCTAACAGAAATCAACTTTGTAATAAAATTTATTTTTCTGTTCAAAATAGAAGAATTGAAAGGCTGAGAATTTGGAACAGGGACATGGAGTGAAACACCAGAGTAAAAGCATTCCAGCACTGAACATCATGAGATGGGACATTCTGGAATTAAAAAGGCAGCAGGCAGTGTGAGAGAATCTGAAATTGATTGGTACTGATGCTTTAGGAATCAATCTTTGGCAATATCTCTGGCAGGTGGTACCCTTCATCATGAAAAAGAGGATCTGTCAGGATGAGTCAAATGTTTATTGCACTGAGTCAGCAGCACCAGCTCTTCCATGTCAGTACTCAACTAAATGCTAACAACACATTATTAACAAACTGTGAAACCCATGTGTCTCCTTGTGACATTCAGCATCAAACTGGAAAATATTCAAAGTCAACTGTCCTAAATCCAAGAGGACTGGAAAAGTAGTAATCATCTCCCTAATCTGCTGTAATATACACCGTGGTTATATAATTAATTGTTTTTAATGGCCCTAAAACTTAACATCCTTATACTATCTTTAAATATCTTTTCTGTGCCTATTTTGCCTTTTATGTGAAACTTCTTTTCTTCTCTCACTATCGAACCTAAAGACTTCCTTTAAGTTTACTAACAAAAGCTAAAATTTACCAGTACAGACTGTCCTTTATAGTAAAATAATACCCAGCACTCTAGAGTATAATGGCGTATTAATGACATTCGAATTCTTCGTGTGAAAGCCTTGACTTCTGGAAATTTTCTTTCAGTGGGAAGCTCTCTCTCCACCAAAAAATCCAATCCAGCAGTACAGAGAATAGAACTTGCTGTGGCTGAACAGAAGCTCTGTCTTCACTACAAATATAGTCTAAACATCTAGGAAATTCAGAAGAATGGGTTCTCCTAGAACGAAGGGCATACTCGGTCACGAAAAATGCAATTCTGTGGCCTCATTCATTCAACTGTCACTGGTGCAGATAGCTGTTTGTTTAAGTCCATTTTCTGCCCCATATTGCACAAACCACATTTTTCTTTCTTCATTTCAGCATAATCCTTAACTTGAAATTAAACACCTGCATTCAGACAATGGACTATTATTCAGTGCTAAAAAAAGCAGGGGGGCTATCAAATTATGAAACGACATGGAGAAACCTTAAATGCATATTGCTAAGTGGAAGAAGCCACTCTGAGAAGACTACATAGTATAGGATTCCAACCACATAACATTATGGAAAAGGCAAAACTATGGAGACAGTAAAAAGATCAGTGGTCATCAGGGGAAGACAGAGGGATAAAAAGGCAAAACACAGAGGAATTTATGGAAGTGAAACCATTTTATATGGTTTCATGCTACACTGGTAGATACATGTCATTATATATTCACCCAAACCCACAGAATATACAACACCAAGAATAAACCCTAAGGTAAACTATGGACTTTGGGTGATAATGACGTGTCAATGCAGGTTCAACCATTGTAACAAATATACCACTGTGGTGGAGCATGGTGATAGTGGCAGAGGCTGTACATGTGTGGAGGCAAGAGGTATATGGGAAATCTCTGTACTTCCTGCTCAGTTTTGCTGTGACCCTAAAATTGCTCTAAGAAATTAAAATTTATTAATTTTTAAAAATTAAATATCTGATGAATAGAATTGTCCAGCACTTATACAGAATGATATTTTTTCTCTTCTACTGGGCCATTCCGAAGTCATTCTTATGCAGGAAAGGAGGCTTAGAATATCTCCTTAGATTTCCATTTTTTATTGCAATAATCTATCTTCTACCTGGTCCCAGGGTGTCCAAATATAAGAGTTGGGTCTGAACTAAGAATGATATAGTGATACCTTGCTTGATTTGCCTTCCTTTATCAGAGGATGCTGAATTTCCAAAGAGAATAAATTTAATGGGATTCAATTTTAATCAGTGTAATTATTGCTGCCTTAGTACTGAAACTTTACATTTTATTCAGAGATATCAATTTCACTAAAAACAAATTCCAATGGGTGAAAAATGCCTTAGAACGACATAATAAAACACTCCTAGATCACCACACGCTATGCTATTAGTCATCATAGACAACCTTACTCAGAGTATATGTAGTCCCTCAAATCCAGGCATCCTTCAAATCAAGATGAAATTTATAAAGGCAGAAATTTTTCTTGCCTCTCTTCTGCCTCTAGCTTCCTGCAGTATGGTCAGCCAGCTTGCTCCTTTCTCCAACACTTAATTCTGGCCCACACTCAGTTGTACCATAAAACCTTAGACTTTTAATATACTATAAAATTAACCAGAGCTTCAAGATAAATTGCTATTAAAAGCATGCAGTGATTTAAAAAAAAAAAAAATTCTCAACTAGATCTGGGTGGAAGCAAATGCAAGCCAAATTTTCAAGATTTTACAAGAGTTTGCAAAATGTCTTTTCCAGCGCCGTAGACATTTTGTTGCCAGTCTCTCAGAACTCCAAGGGTGAAAGGCCATCCCATGAAAGATAGCAGGGAGTTCTTATGATAGTTCTGTGTTTTAGACAAGGATTTCCTAATGACTCCTTGATTTGTCTTTTGCTTTTCAGCTTTCATTTGAGCAGGTAGGGTGGAGCCCATTTCCCCTTTGGCAGTGGGTTATACAGCTCTCACGCAATAAAACAGTGGACCTCCCTGACTGAGGAGCTCCCTCCATGTTTGATGGCCCTCTCAGTTTTCCACTCTTAATCAGTTCTCCCCCCACCAAAGCACACACACATACAGTTTATATTACATGTTCTTTCTCGTAAAAACAGATGCAAAGTGTTGTCCTACAATGGATTAAACTAACCCTATCTCTTCCCTACCTCCATCAATGGGGATTTTCATAGCTTGGTAAACCATAAACAGAAAAACATGAATGTTCAGGAACAGGCCCTGGTATATTAGCTGCAGGCTGAATGCTTTAGTTTGAGCAGTTATTTTATAATTAATTTGTTTCTCTGGCACTAACCCAAATGTTTGCAAAAAGTAAATTGTATTAACTTTTTATCTTCATGTTGTTGCCCTATCTGCTGCGTTATTTGGCACTTTGGGAAAAGCACAGGCTGGTTTCATACTGACAGGATGCTTTCTGAGCTGGTACTGTAGGTGGTCTCACACCTGCTTCTTGAGCCAGAGCACCAGCAGCTGTTATTCTAAGGCTTGATTTGAGTAGGTTGAATTTTGTTGACACATTTCCATGGTGCCATTTATGAGGTAATGTTTGTGGCTTAATACCATGTGAATTGCCAGGTACCTGATTGAAGAAATAAAAATTTCATAGCATTATCAAACAACTTTTTTTCTCATGTAGAATACACACACCCACAAGATCCTCCCACATTTAAATTTAGTCACAAAAACCAAAGCCAAAAAAATCAGTGCAGTAAAAAATGAAGCACAGCGATGTCCTTGCCTCTGTCTCATGTATTTTTAGCTTAAATATTCCCAGCAGTCAACAACCTGTGCCTGTGACAGGTCTTCTTCCTTCCAAGAGTGCTTATATACCAGACATGCATGCAGTGAGGATGGAATAAATGACCTCTCCAAAACTGAAACTATCCATCCAAAATCAATCAATCAAAACTATAACCATTCTGACTAATGTCTGAAGTAGAAGCCTACTGTTACTTGAATGTATGTGGGCTAATCAAGTATGCACAGACCAAAATCTTTCTAAATTCTATGTATATGACATGAAAATATATTAGTCAAAATGTGTTTCCTCCATGTTCCTTTCAACATAGCATCACATAAGTCATGACAAAATATTAAGATTCATGTATTTATGCCATAACTGCGGGCCAACGTGCCAACTGATAACCACCTCTGAAGCTTTTCAGTCTGTAATATCAAATCCCTAGTCCAAACGCTGGTCATTTAATTACTTTGCATTACTGTGCTTTTCTATAAAGAATCAGTGTTTCCTTCTTTCTCCAGTCATCCTTTTCACTAGCATTGTAGCACAGACATACATGGCTTATATATTATATTGTAGCATACATAAGAAAATAAAAGGTATTTCATGAACATGGAAACCGTTGGGGAGACTAACAAAGATTCCTACATAGATGCAATTACCCAAGCATAGACCATGTCATCTTGGCTTCCTGAAGAAGACTATCTACTGACTTGCATTCTTATTAAATATTTTTCCAGCAAAGTAGGGTTAGTAAGAACTTAGTCCACTATTTCTTTCAGCATTCTCTATATACTGACCCACAATGGAAAACATAGAACTAAGTACTTAGAAAAGTTTTCTTTTTCTCAGGAACAGATACGGTTTACTTTAGAAATAACATAGTATAGTAAAGGTGCAGATCTTGGAGTCAGATTGATTTTGAAACCCAACTCTACCAGTTACTGTCTATATGCTCATGGGCAAACTACTTAACCTCTCAGTGCCTTTTTTCCTCATCTAAAAAATGAGGGCTGCTTTTGGGAGGTCAAATGAGATGGATATGTAAAGAACTTAGAACAGTATTTATCTCACAGTAAGTGCTCATTTTTATTTTCTGTGAACAAGAACTATGTGACTGCCCATGCTTAACTTTTTGTTTAACTATCAGAAAATTCAGGGCGAATTTTAGCCCAAATTATATAACAACTGATAATACTTTACAACTTAAGCATCTATGTTCTACTTGTTTTTTTCTGCAATCTTTGACTGTTTTCAAATCTACATTTTGCTGTTCTTGACTTTTTATTAAATTATATACACTTTAATAATATAATTTAAATTCTTTATGTAAGGATAAAGTGAAAAATATGTAAAAGTACCCCTAGAAATTATCAATAAAGTTGTCGCTACAAATATATAGAGACACCTAAGTCAAGTCTGAGTAACTAGGATGATTGCGTGATTTAAGTGGCAATTTAGGCATTCTTTTGTGTCCTGTCTGTCATAAGAAAACATTCATTGATGAAATTATTTCACTGAGCCTAAATTCCCTCATCTGTAAATGCTGAGATTAATGATCTTTACCTCTCAAAGTGGTTTTGAGGATTAAAGGAGATAACTTACATAAAGCACCAAGCACAATGTATAGCACACAGTTGATGCTTCTGGTGGTTATTTACTATTTGTTCCTCTAGATCAGTGGTCCCTAACCCTCAGGCCATGGACTGATATCAATCCGTGTCTTGTTAGGAACCAGGCCGCACAGCAAGAGGTGAGCGGCAGCTGGAAAGCAAAGCTTCATCTGTACTTGCAGCCTCTCTCCAGTGCTTGCATCACCGCCTCAGCTCCAACTCAGATCATCAGGCATAAGATTTCCATAGGAGCACTGGTCCCTGGTGCAAGAAAGGTTGAGGTTCGCTGCTCTTTCTCTGGCCTTCTGAGTGCCCTGGAGAATGATTTTGATAGGCTGCAAAACTAGTTTCTTAGCCTTCTAGTTAAATCAGAAGACTAGAGATTGAGAGGAGAGAGAAGAGGGGTATTTATGCCCCAAATCTATATCCAACTTCTCCCCCATCCCCAAATCCCTCTCTGTTAAGCCCTTGGTTTATTGGTAGCTACATTCTGTTTCTGTCCTGCTACCTCTGTCCCTGGGCCACAGCTCATGTTGGATCCTAGTAATAACTTTCTCCTCTAATTACAGTAACCAGTTTGTCCCAGTTTGCCCAGTATTTTCTTGGATTTAGCACTAAAGTCCTGTGTCCCAAAAACCCCTTCAGGCCTGGGCGGAGAATGGTTGACTACCCTATACCCCTTGCCCCTTCAGTCCCAAGGTAGAATACTAACTTCTCAAGGCCTCTGTCAGGTTATTTTCTAAAGCTATGGGATTATAAATGGTTTTTACTTTTATATAATTTTAAGTATTTTTCAAAATAAATCTGAGCAGATATATGGAAGATAGAGATCTTGTATTCTAGACTGAACTCCAATTATATGACCTTGGGAAATTTTTCCTTTCTTGTCCTCTGCCAGACTATTCGTAAACTGGATGATCTTAGCTCCTGTGCTCTTGATGTTGCCTTCTTCTAGAAGGAACCCTAGACCATAACAGTACCTACAGGTCTCTCAAGTCACAAACTGAACAAATATCTTGAATGATAATTAATTTTCTTTTTCTTAGTTGACCCCTTAGTTTGGGTTTCAGACCACTACACTGCGGAAATTGCTCTGGTTCAAATCATCAATAACCTTCTTATTGTCAAATCCAATTGTATATCCAGTTCTCATTTCTCTGACATTTGCTATGACTTAGTGTAGTGGGTTGGATTGTGTTTCACAAAAACATATGCCCTCTACGGGAGGTAAATATGCAGTGCGATATATATATATATATGCCTTACTGTTAAATTGTACACCTGAAACTTACTGGATTTCATTAACCAGTGTCACCATAAAAAAAAATTATATTAAAAACATATATATATATATATATATATTCTAGTCCCAACTTCTTATAAATGTAACTTTATTAGGAAATAGGGTCTTTGCAGATATAATTAAATGGAGGATCTCAACAGATCACACTAGATTTAGTGTGGGCTCTAAATCCAATGGATGCTATCCTTATAAGGAACAGAAGAGGGAGATTTAAGACATAGGGACTAAGGAAGGAAGGCCCTGTGAAGATGAAGACAGAGAGTTTTGCTGCCCAAGCTAAGGAAGACCAGGCACCACCAGAACCTGGAACAGGCATGGAAGGATTCTCCCAGAGCCTTTGAAGGAAGTATGGTTCCACTAGCCCCTTTACCTCAGACTTCTACCTCCGGAACTGTGAGTGAATAAATTTCTGTTGTTTTAAGCCAAGTTTGTGGTAGTTTATTACAGCAGCCCTAGGAAACTAATATATCTGTTCTTCAATGTTTTCCAAGAGAGCCTTTGTTTGTGTCCCCCTCTTAGCCATATACTGTATATGTGATCAGTCTTTCTCAGGCTCCTTCATTGGCTCATATTCTCTTATCTCCAATAATAAAATGTTCTGCAAAGCTTTTTACTTGGCCCTCTTCTAACACCTTAGATGATTTTCCTCAACTGAGCAGTTCCCCATCATGGTATCAGATTCCATAATGAGTGATGATACTTAGTACTCCATCTTCTGCAAGAACTCAGGCACCTATTTCTGGATGTCCTATTGTCAATTCAACATATCCAAACTCAAACTTATCTTCTCCCACAAACTTATTCCATCTCCCCTAATCCCTAATTCAACCTATGGCACCATATTTTATCTGTTCCTCCAGTCTTTAAAGAAATCATCTTTATCATATGGACTAGTCATTTCTACCTCAGAAATATCTCAAACCCCTCCTCCTCACTTTTCCATCCTCAAAGCCACTAAGATCACTACTGCCCCTAATTCTGATCACAACTACTATTACCAGATCCCTAAGACAAACATCTTTCCAATTCTGCCCATTTTCACCATTATCTTCAAAGTTATCCTGAAAAGTCTAAATCATCTTCTTCTCATTGTTCAACTTCAAAGTCTCTGTTGGATATCCAATGCCCAAAGATGTGATTCTCGACCTCTTTTCTGTAACACATAGAACATATGCACCAATAGGTCACAGTTCTATACAACTCTCTGAATATATGTCATAACTCCACCCGTTTCTCTCCCAATGAAGAAACACATCAACATACAAGTATGTACAGATGACATATTTACTTGAATAATTTCAAATTTCTCTAGTTAAATGTAAATTATTTTAGAAAACTTCAGCATTGCCTTGCTCATAATAAATTATTTGCAATATATCTCACAGGCATACTTCATTGTGGCATAGAAATTAAGAATAAATAGCTTAGAGAAAAATTCCATTTACCCTAGCATACCATACAAAGCCTTCACAATTTTGCTCCAATTTTTCTTATTGTCTTCCATGCCCCACATCATACCCTATACTCCAGTGATATTGAATTATACAGCATTTCCTGAAGACATTGTGTTTGTTAATATTGAATTTGCTGTTATGTTCCATCTGCCTGTGATGTATTTCCCCACCTTGTGCAACTGGTGAACTGCTCTCCTTTCAAGACTGCTTAAATAGCACCTTCTCTGAGAAGCCCTCCCTGGTTCTTTTAGACATACTTATTATTTGGTCCTTCCTGTACAGCATTGTATACAGACCTGTAATAGTTTCTTAAGGCTGACATAACAAATTGCCACAAATGGCTTAAAACAGAAATGTATGCTCTTACAGTTCTGGAGGCCAGAAGTCCAAAATCAAACTGTTAACAAGACCATCATCTCTCTGGAGGCTTCTAAAGAAGAATCCTTCCTTACCTCTTCCTAGCTTCCAATGGCTGCTGGAAACCTTAGCGTTCCTCTGCTTCTGTCGTCACATGGTCTTCTTTCTGTATGTGTCTGCATCTCAAATTTCTCTCTCTTTTCTCTTATACAGACACTAATCAATGATTTAGGGGCCGCCCTGAATTCAAGATGTACTTAACTACATCTGCAAAGATTCTATTCCCAAATAAGCTTACATTCGTAGGCACCAGGTGTTAGGGCTTAGACATATCTTTTCATGGGCCACAATTCAATCCCTATAATACCTCTGTCAATAATTTGTTCTTGTGTATGTCTCCTTCATCAGACTGTGGTCTTCTTGAGGGCAAGGATCATCCCCTACTTTTTTTTTTCTTAAATAGTCCTCACAGTTTATTATAGCTCCTAGTATCCACTAAGCATTTAATAAATACTTTGTGAAGAAGAAAAAAAGCAGATAGGTTATAAGTGAATTGTCTCTGTTTTCCTCACATAAAGCTTCCTTCTACCTTTAAGTTTCTAAGATTCTTCTATGCCTACAACTTTGAACAAACATTACCATGGACCAGCCTCAAAGGGACGGGTGACACTGAAGGTCTTCCTGTCTCTTTACAGAGTTGCAGATCTGAAAGCATTCAAGTCATTTAGTATCTACCTTTAGACACATCGGCATAGTTAGAGTGTACTAATATCTGATAAACTAGACTGAGGAGAATCAATCCTGCTTTTAAAAGCCAACAACAAAAATGCTTTTGAAAACCTCCTTTTGTGATGCCATTCCCGTTAGTACTTGGCTTGAAAAAAAAAAAAACTGTCTCTTTACACATCTTGTCGCATTTCCCAGGTTCTCCTCCTCCTGCCAACCGCAAGGCTCACTTTTTGAGACCCCCAGAAATCCTTTCCAATTGCTTCCCTACCCGTGGAAACTGAACACTGCTCAAGAGTCAGAAAACCTAGAGCTCTTGACCTCAAGCAGACCACTGAGATTCCAAAGACTCGTCTGTGCAGCTATAAAGTTCAGATAAGCATCTCTCCATCTCTTAGAAGCAGAGTAGTGGATCACCCAAGTAATTACTCTAAAAATTTCCATCTACAACTGTACATCCAGTAATTATCCATTTCTTTCCCTCTTAACCCTGAGCTTTCAAGCTGCCTATAAAGCCAAAAATATTATTATATCATGCTATTGTAAGATTAAGTTTCATATGTGCCCCAGAAAGAAGTCAAAACAAAAAGGAGAGGGGGATAGGGAAACACCTCTAAGCCATGCATAATTAAGGATTTGGTTTCAGATCAATGTTAAAAAGCAGAGATAATTAGAAACATCACATGATTTGTGTACAACACAAGAGCTGCATTGCTAACTAAAACCATAACTGACCTAATTTCACTGAATGTTCCAATGAAAATGACAGACATGCAAAGAAAGAAATATAATATAAGCAGTGGATGATCCATATTTTCCCCTTGAGTTTCAAACACATTCCTCAGACAGCAGTAATACTGACATGTTACTGACAAGAGTACAGACTCTCACATGGCCAGCAAAAGGGTACCTGCACATCAGAAAACCCACAAGATTACAGTTGCTTGGCCCTAATAAGATGACGATTGAGTTTTTTTCTTTTCTTTTCTTTTCTTTTATTAAACCTCAGTGTACTCAGAGAATAGAAAAGAAAGCTAATTAAAAATAAATTCATCACAAAATCTTTCTCTTTTATCAACTCCATTAACAAAATGTAAAGGTACTATAATGGGAATTCATTTCTCTCTTTCAATATAGAACAAAATTAACAAAATCCCTACCCTCTCCAAAATGATTCACGTGTCTCTAACTGCACACTGAGGGGTACCCACACAACACAGCAAGCAACATCTCGAGGTCTAATCTCTCTTGCAGACAGTTTCTCCTTCCTTATTGTAACCATTCCTGCATGCAAACATGCTTGTGAAAAGGACACATTTTGTACGCTATCTCAGATCATCTGGCAGGATTTAAACTCTAATCTGGCATTTTATTTGCCTTGCATTACTTGTAAATCCCTTACATCAGTTCTGCTTTCACAAAAGGAGGCCACACTGCTTTCTCGTAAATATTCTTTGCTGAATCCTGTTAGGCGAATGTTTACGGAGTCCACTCAATAAAGTGTCAAAGGGAGCACAATATCAGCAACAGCAAGATTGAGGAGACCCAAGGAAAATTCTTGTCCATAATAAATAAGGGTGAGAGCACCAGCCAATTGGAAAGTCTAACCTCTGGAACATCTTATCTCTATCTAGCCTGTGCTGCATTACCCAATGCTTCTTATCAGTCTTTCTCCTTTTAAGTAAGCACCAGCCCTGCATTCTTGATTCCCATAGCTTTAGTGGTAAAAGATAGAAGGATATCCTTGCTATAGAGGTGACTGAGTTCACTATTGTTTAGAGCAAGCTCATTTATTAGACAGGTGTTTTTCACAGCAACTGCAGATAACAGTATTAGCTCCCTGTGAACCTGCTGAGGTATTGTCTGTTCAAGATTCTGGTAAAGATAGGCCAGGCTGGTGGCTGAACACCCAATTGTTACCACTGGTAACAGTCTCAGGACAGAGCAGTAGAGGGATTACAGAATCTGAATTTCAGAGGACTGCTAAAAGTTGTTACCTTTCCATTGGAAAGCAACTGTTTCTACATGAATAGAGCATTGTTTTTGATTTTCTAGAAATTGTTCTGCAGGCACAATTCAGTCATTTAAGGAACATTGATTGAACATTAGATGCTGTGCTAGATTTGGGGGAGCATGGTGATAATAGAGACCCTCCCTTGCACAGTGTGGTGTGGGGAGAGAAAGATTCATAAGGAAAGAGTCATAATCTAGAATGACAACTGCTGAATGAATACAGTTCCCTGCTAAGGGAAGAATCATACTGAAACAGGCTCAGATTCCAGTTCCACAAAGTATTGCTACGTGACCTTCAATAATCTTAGATAGTTGTGAGTTCCAACTTCCTGATCAATATAATGAGACTGTCTTCTTTATAGATTAAGAGATTAGTGAGAAAATGTATATAAAACATCACATGCCTAACACATAGAAGATATTCAACAAAAGGTAACTGCGGCTGCTTTGGACATAGGGACATGGGAGAAGTGGAGGGAAAGACTAATTATGCTCCCAAAATGGACAAATACTGCCCAGGAGAAATAATATGTGAATCAGGTCTTGAAGGCTATTGCTTCAGGTATTTATTCCTGATAACAAACTACACTAAAACCGACTGGCTGAAAATACCCATCTTATTTAGCTCCTGATTTTGTTGGTCAGGAATTCAGGAAGGGCTCATCTACCACCAATGTGGTGCCAATTGAGGCAGCTGGGGCAGAAGCATTCACTCGCTTGTCTGGTACCTCAGTGTCCTTTGGCCTCTCCCTCTCTTCACATGACATCTGATCTTGTGAGAAGCCTAAGCCCATGGAGAGGCCTGGAAAGGTGCTTCAGGACCTCTCCATGGGGCTTGGGCTTCTCACAGGCATGGCAGTCTTAGGGTAGCCAGGTATATTATATGACAGCTAGCTTCCTCTAGAGCTAGCATTCCAAGAGATAGGAAATGGAAACCACCAGTCTCTGAGGCTTGGGCTTGTCCTAGTCTACTGATCAAGAAGTGACAGAGCCTAACTAGATTCAAAGTGAAGGGATACACACCCCATCTCTCAATGAGAAGAGTTATAAAGATTTTCAGCCATCTTTAGTCTATCACAGACGTGAGGGAAATCATCAGACACAAAAATGAAGGGGAGAATTTCCAGACCTAGAGAACAGATTGTGTGGACAGAGGCTGGAGGTGGACTCAGCATTCATCTTCTCCCAGTTTGGAGTATAAGCCACATAGTTGGAGTCAGAGGCAAGGTAGGGGTGCTATTGCCTACTGATCAATTTTGCAAATCCTCACTTCATGTTTCACCTGAGTAGGACTATAGGGAATCACTATCTCATTGGAATTAAGGAAATTGACCCTCTAATTCAGCATTTCTAATCCTGGTGTTGCAGTATCTAGTGGTGATAGGAAAAATCTAATGTTCAGTGATTATAAAGTGAGCTACTCTATGAACATTCTGCCCCTCCAACCAAATACTTTATGATTTATTGTCCTGTGGCTCATATATCAGTAAGAGTATTTATTGCAGTATGTTGACATGTAAACATTATTTACTCCTGGTTTCCCCACTGAATTATAAGCAACAAGTTTGAACCTATGTCTGTCCATCACCTGCCCTAGCATCATGCCTGATTCACTCTGAGCAGGGGCAGTTTGGGTTCTGGGAAAATAAAATAAGTTATAATTTGTGTCCTCAAGGGACTTTTCTCGTTGAGGGGCAGTGAAATGAAGACAAACCACTACAGTACACTGTGGCAAACACAGAGCCAGAGGAAACAGGTCACAGAGGAGATGTACCTAAGCCAGCAGGCAGACTGATTTGGGACCATCACAGGTTTCCAGGTGATGCTATAAAAAATAAACGCACATACACAGAGTGAAAGAGCAGCCAGTATACAAACTTAGGAGAGAAAAAACAGCCTCTGAGCAGCATTTTGGGGAGAAGCATATGTTTTAAGAGTTTGACATCTGTTGACCATGTAAATGATATAACGAAACCTTTTTTAAAAATTAGTAAATTTTGCCTCAAATGACTTTACAGAGGAATTTTGGATTAGTAGGCATTTTTGCCTGCCTTAACAACTATACTTTTGACCTAATATTCCATCATTTTAACTATTACTTAAGTAACTAATAAATTTCAGAATAAGCTTGGCATTCTCAACCAGTAAAATTCACCCCCTTTCTCTTCAGCCCACATCCAGACTTTCTTCTTGGTGTGAGATCATTCAGATTGTATCATGGAGAAAATTATCGGAAACAGAGAGGAACAGGAGTCAGGCTGTTAGCCATGATGAGCCACCCCCAGGTCTTCCCACGCATTCTTGATTTTTCAGTTTTTCTTCCTCCACTGTTATGCTGCTTTTTCCTCCATCATCTGTTTCAAAGAACCCTCATTAATAAGCATTAAAAGTCAGCTTGACTAGCTTTTTACAATTTCTGTATAATTTAAACAGAACTCAAAAAACATCTCATTCAACTTCTTACTTTGCAGAGGAACTGAAGCCCAAATACATTAAATGTCTTTACCAGCATCAGAAAGCCAGAGTTGGTAACACTATTAAAGCAAGTTGCCTTTCTAGCCATGTCCAAGAAGAGAAGGAAATCTGTAGTCTTTACTACAAAGCACTGTGAATAAGAATTATAGAGATGCTATGGTTTTAAAAAATATTATCTATTCTGCCTGTTTGATTACATATGTCCTAAAAATATCTCAAATTTCCCCAAATTCAAAGCCATAGATTTTCTAAAGCAGGCAATGACTTCTAATGCAAATCAAGGAATGAAGCTAGAAATGCATAATTCCTAAAGAAAGAACATAGTGTATATTCCAATGTCTTTTCGAATTGGAAAGAACATTCATTAATTATTTTGTAAGTTCTTAATATAATGTCACCCTAAGAATAAGGCAAGCCTGTATGTTTCTTCAGGAGTAAAATTCTTACCTTTTGTAGAGAGGTAATGATAATGTTGATTAAAATTTTGTGAGTATAAAATGATGGATGAATCCTGAATGATATAAATAGTGCTTTATTAACACAAGAGTGACATTGTTGAACTACTGTAAAATAGACTGTCTCTTCCTTAACCAGCAGAAAGGAAATTGGTTTATATAATAGCAATTATATAATTAGGAGGGACTACAATAATGTCTGACTAGTCTGCCTTAATAACTGTGTTATGATAGAAACAAAATACTATTTATTTTATCCTCTCATTGTAGCCAATAAAAATTATAAAGCAGATGATTTTATTTATGGATGTCTAGTTATTACAGATTTCTTTTATATTTAGCTACCACAAAAATGACTTTTTGGCTATGAATATGGATGATTGGATAATTTAATACCATACTCTTAGCCAAATCGAATCAAAACATATTGGACTTCTATCTTCCACCCATATAATTTTTCTTTAACTATTTTTCTCCAAGCATTCTTGGTATGTTCCGACTCACTGGTTATCTAACTTTTTGTTACTGACCACAGTCATCCAGAATGACATTGTACAGAAAGAACATTTAGGAGTCAGTCTTGCAGATAAGTCTAAGGTCCCCAAGGAGGAAGTGGAACCTGCTGGATAATGAGCTAGAGTGAAGCTGGTAAGGAGCACCAGATGACAAAGCTCAGGGATAGGGGGCGGAGTAGAAAGTAAAGAAGTTACTTATATTCCAGGGTCCATAGCTGGACTATGCTGGCAGAAGTAATCTCCCCAATCCTGAACATGTAGGAGAATAGTATCATTTGACAAGCAGACCCCTCTCTACTCATACACAGGTAAGCTCAGGCATTAAGGTAACTCCTAGCACTTCAGTTGTGGTCAAGATTGACTGAGACCGTTGGTGGGATAGATTGCTGAGATGCGATAAGCAGTAAGATGAGCAAAACTCCATAGTAAAACCCACCTCAAAGTCAATTTGGAGGGTAGACCAATCATGGATATAAATAAGTGAAATGTGGAAAATAAATAAGTGATCTCAGAAAACAAAAAGTAATTATAATATTACTAAACAAGGAATAGCAAGTTCATGGGCCATTAGGATGAAATTTTCAAGTTCCTGCCTAGAATACCTGGCTACTTTTATTTTCCTTACAAGGCCACTAAAATACCTAGCTCAAAAAATATATTTTGGTCATTTTTTCATTTGTTTAGAACACAGTGTTTTTCTAGGTTTTACTTTCTTCTTATGTCTTCACAATGCTAAGATGAGTACTTAGCACTTGTCTACTTGGTATTGCTTAAAATAAGAATATAAATTGACTGAGGACATGGAACAAATGTACTACTTTTATATAATCCAAAATGGTTAACATGGTGCTGGTGTTTAATTGGCCATTTCCTATACCCAGTGTATTATTCCCAAGAGTGAGGTGCCTTATCTTAGAAAACATTACTTTGTAAGTTATCACTCCAAGATAGTATTTATACATTAGTGCTTTTATTCAAAGAAGTGAGTAATGGAAAATGCTTAGTACAACGGCTGGTTGAGGGTGGAGGTTGGACATGGAGGTATTTTGGAGCACAGAACATTTGGATTAACCCTGAATACCAGAAGAGAGGTTTTTGCCACCTCCATGGCACCTATTTCTGGTATGGGACAGCAAGAGAGGGTATTCAATTTAAATAATATGTTTGCCAGCAAACAAATTGCCTTTCTATTGCATAATGTCATTTCATACCAAAAGATAAAATAGTTTGAAAGCCATAATCCTAGATAATGTTTAGTCAATATTAGCTAGGATACATTAAGAATATAAGCAGTTTCTCAATAACAAAGAACTCTCACAAAATGAATTCTGTTTTCTCTCTAATTAAAAGTATTTTTAAGTTAATCTGAGTTTTTATATGATCTCATCCCTGTATAACATTGGATTTATGATATATCAAGTTTCTTTCACCTCTGGAGCAATCTACTTTCGTTGACAGGACACTTTTTTATACTAGTCTATATTTAAGTTTACATTGTTATTAATTTTTAAATGATTAGATGGTTTTGAAAATAAAAAGGTGTTGAAATTTTAAATAGTTGGCAAGTATATGTTGCTTTCTCAATAATATTAGCTTCTTTACCTTTTCTTGATGGATTATGTATTTGCTTGAATTACTTTAAAATACTATATGACTCTGATCAGAAAAGTATATGGAGCCAGATATTTTGTAGTCAAGCTTAAGTAACACTAACTTCGGATATGCAATGACGAAAACAAAAAACAGACTTTTAAAAGTCACTGCAGTTCCCAATAATTTACTCTTTCACCATCATGCATTTATTGGCACCAGGAAGCATCCAGAAAAATTACGGCTTTTGATATAACTTTCTTTCCCTGTTCCTGCATAGTCCTTGGTGGAAGTACTAAGAAGCAGAGAAATGACAAAAATAAAAGAGCAGAAGAAATCAGGAGGAGAATGGCTAATACGGATAACCTATAATCAGCTTCTGAATAGTCTTCATAGTCCCAGTTTTTCATTGTAGTTTGCCACAGAAGAATTTTTCACTAATTGTTTAATTAATTGGTGAATTAACTAATGACTCTGTGGTCTCTCAATCTATAATTTTTTTCTCTTATTAAAATAATGTCTTTCCTAGAACTGAATTATATCCAGTTCTAATATTTATTTGCCTAGATATTTTTCCAGCTTGTCTCCAATTTATTAATCTATTATTTATTTTTTCCTTTACAAATTGGCTATTATCTAGCCATTAGATCCTCTTACCTTTTTACTCTGCTCATTCTAGGAGCTTTGAATAAACCCATAGTGTTACTTAGCTGTATGCAAAAGACTCACAAATACATATCTCCAGCCTAGATCTTTCCCTGAGTTCTAGTCATATATCCAATAGTTTACTCTTGACATCCCCATTTGGATGTCTAAAGAATTCATAGTCATGCTCGCCTCACCCTGCCCCAACCCAATATGGTTTTTCAGTGTCCCTATCTCACTAAGTGACACTACCACCCAACCATCATCCTTAACAACTCCTACATCTGTACTTCACATTCAATACCTTGAAACCACTGATTTTTTTCCCTCAATCTCCTTTGCTACCACCTAGTCCAAAGTGCCATTATCTTTTACATCCAGTAGTACTTTGTCTTTATTATATCCACTGCCATTCTAAGAAAAGCCACGATTAAGTGGGGCTATTTCCTACAAGATTAAGGCCATAGGCATCACTCAATATCCCAGGATATCAGGAGTATCATGAAACATCCTCAGCTTTCATGGTGGCCAGTCATTTACATAAATACCTTAGACCATTAAGATTCACAAAACAGCATATTTGCCACCTATCAGAGGTTCCATATCCTTTACTATTTACTTATCTTTCTGTTCTTCTCGTCTAGGAGGCTTGCAGATTTCCTAATACAAATTTTAATCACAAGGCCCAGATCTACAGCTCCTTTATCTGTACTGAGTACTTGCTTAAGATGAATGCCAATGAGTGCCAAAGCCGAGATCTGAACTGATTTAATCGGAGACAGTTAGGTTTTACAAATTTTACATCTTTATTTTCACCTCTTCAGAGCAGACCTAAAACAATGACATTCATCAGATTAATTTCTATGTTACAAATTTTTGGAAGGCAAGCTGGTGCAGACTTCGAGCTGCAGAAAATATGGGATTTAAACTCAGCTTCACCGCTTACTAGCTGGCTAATCTTAAACAAGCTTCTTAATCCCAGGGGATTGTCAGGAGTTTTGAGTGTGACAATAAAGAATGGCAAGAAGGATGGTACTAGGCCTTTAGACTTTCGAGCATAAGTTTGGAGTCTGAAAAAAACCTGGCTTCAAGGCCAGGTCTACCACTTACAGTAACTTGGGAAAGTTTCTTAACCTTCTCTGGACCCTCATTTCCTCATGTATAAAATGGGGATAATTCTACTGACCTCATAGGGTTGCTTTAAGGATCAGATTAATTCAGGGACAAGTGCTTGAAACAGTGACTGGCACTAGGTGGGATCAAGTGGCATCAACAACGGAGAAAAGAAATTAGAAGAAAGTGAGACATATGCAGGTCCATGACCAGGAAAAAGTGAGAGGGATGTGGAACAGGTTACTGGCAGCAAAGTCAAAAAGCAGAGGGAGAGGAGAAAAGGGAAATCAGGAAACTGAATTACTTAGAGCCAGAAATCTATTACCAGCTAGTAAAAAATGAAAAACGATAATGAAGAAAACACGCAAACTAAAGGAAATGAGAGACCATATAGTTCCAAAAAGAATGTTGGAGACAGTGGCTTCCTAATGATTTTCAATTCCTATAGAATCTGCTATAACTCATTTCTGTGATATTTCTCTGCATTATTTCAACAACAACAACAGAAAACAAAAATCAAGTAATTTTAAAGTAGACAAAACTGCCTTAGTCAAGTTATCAAGGTCAACATTAACAGTGATAAGTCATGTTGGTAGTATGTAACCGATATTATTTGATGACAATGACACTTTATGTCTAGGGTCTTCCTCCCCAAAACATATAACCCCAGTCAAAGTATAAGGAAAACACCAGACGAACTGCAATTGAGGAACATTCTACAAAATACCTGACCAGTACTCCTTAAAACTGTCAATATCATCAAAAACAAGGAAAGTATGTAGAACTATCACACCTATGAGTTCAAGGAGACATGATAACTAAATTTAATATGGTTGCCTGAAGAGGATCCTAGGACAGAAAAAGGACGTTAGCTAAAAACTAAGGAAAACTGAATAAACTAAAATTTAGTTAATAACAAGGTATCAATATTGATTTATTATTTTAAACAAATAAACTATACTAAAACTATACAAATAAACTATGTTAATAAATAAAAGTGTTGAGTATAGGGGAACTCTGCATTATCTTCACAGTATTTCTGTCTAAACTGTTCTAAAATTAAAAATTTATTAAAAAAAGAAACTCTTTCCTTGAGCTAGACTGAGACGAGGTCTGACCCTGAAACCAAACCATCCCTGACTAGTCAAGGTTGAATCCTGGCTTCAGCACTAACTGGCTATGTGACCTTGAACAGTTTACTGTTTGCTGAACTTCTTTACTATAAAATGAACAGAATACATTTTAAGTTTGCTGAAAGTATTAAGTGGCTCAATGTGTGCACAGAGTAAGTACTCATTAAAAATAATTTATTATTTTACTATAATCCTTATTTAAAGGTGCATTACCTAGTACATGGCAGGTACTCAATAAATATTATTTCCTTTATCCATTCGTCCTGTGTATTGGTAGCACCAGACATACTGGTGCTACCCAGAGTATCAATAGATTTCAAATGTTGTCTGTATAAATTCTCTTCATTAACACAATTGAAGTATATACACTTAATGATACAAAATCTCACCCTAGACTGGAGCAATGCATCTACTTAAGAAATCTACTTTGGAGAGGTTTGTGATACAGTCTGCCGAGCATTTAACCAGGGCCCATAGACTGACAGTGTGTCATGGGCTGGCCTTTGTCCTTTTAATATTTTTTTCACCCTAGCTTTATCTGGCCTCAGCTTTGTCCACTCATAAAATATGCCAGTATTTCCACATCGTCTGGACCTCTACTCCACCACTGAATAAGTGGGGGGGAGAAGGGGGGAACAGTCAAATGTGCTATCAAACCCACATATGGAATTTAAATACAAACATAGCATTTTATAACAATCAAAAAAAAAACAACAACTTTCTAATGCAGGTCACTAATATGTCCTGTATATTATTCAGGATGGTGTAACCATAGAAAAGAAAGAAAGTAATATTTCATAGTCTTTTCACTATTTTCATAAGGAAACACATTTTCATAAGCACAAAACATAATATAGTTAACTCATTTTTGATATATTAGTCATATCACACAAAATACACAATGAACAAAGAAGAAAAATATTTTCAAATTTGAAAGGTACATGTTCCCCCATCTTAACTCTGATGCTTAAAATTATCATTTCTTTGGTTTATATCAATAGATGTTTTTCAGGCTTTATCCCAGCTCTGGCCCTATGAATTCAAATGTAATTCAGTTTAATTTAATTGTACAAACATTTGGAGAATGCAGACTATGTACTTGGCACCGTGCTAGACCTTGTGAGGTCACAGAGGATAAAAGAAGTTATCCCTGTCTTCAGGTACTTATTATACAGCAGAAGAAATGAAATAAAGATAATCAATATACATGCTTGGCTAGGATATGTTGAAGACTATAAATGATACTTATTAAAATTGCCATTAGAGGATAAGAAGAAAGAACATATTTTCAATCAGAGGGATCAAGAAACTCATGAATAAGAGTTAGTCCTGAAAAATAAATAGTATTTTGACACCTAGAGAAGGCATAGGAGGGTCCAAAAAGGGACCCAGGAAATATGGAGATCTTCACAGAGCCAGTAAAGTGGAGCTCATAATCCAGCTTAGTTTTAACTGTTAAGTAGTTAAACTTCACATCAACGGCACTTTGTTGCTTATTAAAGACAATATCTCAATTTTGTCACATTTACCAGATAAGATTCTTCTTTATCTATTCTCATAACTGAGTGATATTTAATATTCAGCGTTGCCATAATACTTGAAGAAATTTCCTTTCTGGATCTCTCTAGCCTTTTATAGAAGACACATGTGATGTCACTGTGTTTGTCTCTGTTATTGCATAGGCCAGGTTCAGGTTTTGTTTATGTGAATAACTCAGCATGACTCACAAATCTGACTTTTAAAGAACAAGTACTATTGTGAAACAGGCAGCACATGCTCACCAGAGTTACCTTATTTAACATGACACTTATAAACTGAAAAGTCTAAAAAGAAGTGTCTTCAGAAACACAGACTTCAGGAAAACTTGCCCTGTCATTCTCACCATCAACTTTCCTTAACAGATTTCTGTTCATAAATAAGGTCAACATTTTAGAGTTGGAGAATGTTTCGATCAATCAAGTGTGTGACCTTGGGCAAATTGCTTACACCTTTCTGGACTTTAGTTTTTCATGGGTAAAATAGAAGTCTGAGATATCTACATGAAATCAGAAAATTAATGGATCAGAGCGAATCCTCCGAGAAGTATGCCTGGAAGTATAATTGAACCTTGACCATCTAAAGAGATGTGTCCCAGGACCTCAGATAATTCTCAAATTTTCCAAAACTATTTAACGAGAAGTAGGCGGAGTAAATGGCTCACCTAGGAGCTAAGTGACTCTCTATGAGTAGTGCTACAGTCTTTAGGATGGCTTTGGAAAAGGGACTATCATGGCTGAGAATGGCCATGGTCCATCGACGGTGGATTCTGAGGACTCCCTGCTCGTGCCTATCTTATCTGATTAGCATCTCTGGATAGAAATGGTCTTCCCTTGATGTAACCAGATTTCCTTCTGCATTTTAATGTGGGATCACTAAGAAAAATGCAATTGTATCTGTATAACTATATTTCATGGGATTGGATCACAAAGACCATGATACACCCAAATATTAGACTGATAATTCAGTAAAATATCTTTATAATTACATGCAAAACACACAGCAAAGGAAGGGGAATGAAGGGATCAGACGAGTCTGGTAGGAATGCAAGCCTCTTCTGCCTGAGTGAAGAAAGGAATCCTGGAGAAGGCAGGATTCACTATAATAACCACTAGCACTCCATCTGCAGCTGGCATGTCTGGTTAAATCTAATCTGACCAGGACTTGAGATCAGAGAGACTCAAGTAGGCTATAATACAGAAATTCCAAGCAGCCAGGGCTTGACCTGTTTCATCTCATCTGGAATTAGTTGTACATGTCTTGCTCCTCTACTTAAGTACAAGCTGTCTGAAGGCAAGGACCTTGATATTATTGAACCTTCATGGGTCCCAGTACAGTACCTTGTACCTGACACTAGGTAGGTGTCAACTAATTGGAAAAATTCATATCATGGCTCCAGAGCTAGAGTGATTTGGAATCAGAGAGTTACTGTTCAGTTCCTGCTAGGATAGCTAGACTCTCTTCCCATTCATAACCCTGAGGGGAAAAGAAGGATAATCCTTACAGATGGAGAAAGAAAAGACTAGAACTGAAGCTTTTCTCATCTCTCCCAGGTGCAAATATGCCAGAATAGAAAGCAGAAAGGTGAATATACACTCTGGGTTCCCCAAATATTATAACAAGAGTGAGATCTTTTTCCTACCCCATCACTATCTCATCCCACCTTCATGTCAGGAAACTCTGGGATACAGAGTTAAATAATAATGCTAGGCTTAATTCCATTCACGTTTCCATCCAAAATCTACTGTGGCAGATTTTGTACTATTGTTCAAAACATTTGCCATTCTTCCCTGTGAGAGAATTATATTTCCCTTCTTTATTGGAGCTGACTTGGCTTGCTCTGGCAATGAAATGCAAGCGGAAGTAACTCTCTCCTCTGAGCAGAAGCTTTAAGAACCAGTCTGTGATTCAACATCGTCTTTTTTCCCTCTGCCAGGAGACCTGCAACCTTCCAGATAAAAACTGCTCATCAGTCTGGGTTCCAGATTAAATATGACATGGAGCAGAACCTAAGCTGACCAACAGTGTACAGATGGCATAAACAAGAAAATAACTCCTAATTCTTACAAATCACCAAAATGTGAGGGTAGTTTGTTACTACAGTATACCAGTATGTTGCTATTGACACAAGTACACTTT
>NW_006439717.1:5613457-5629432 GCF_000325575.1 Pteropus alecto
GTAGGGAACTATGCCACGTGCTAGAATTCAAAGATAAATGGCATGGACCATCATCTTTAAGAGATTCCACTTGAGTGATAGAGACAGAAATATACTCAAAAAAACATTGTATGAATCAGATTTGTGAGGAAAATCTCATAGAATCTCTCTTGATAAACTACCTTGAGGAAAAGCAGTACAGGAACGCACTGCAGCTGGGTAATATGGTCACTGTGTCCAAAGAGTGGCATTTGGAAATTATAGTATCCAGGGGATTCTAGAGGGCATTTATTATTCACAAAAATTAAGATGTCAGTATGACCCAGTTTGCCCAGAACAGTTCGGGTTTATATCATGTGTCCTAGCAGTGTAATGAATAGCATCTTCTATATGCTTCCAAGTATCCCAGTTTAGATAATAAATTATATAATCACCCTAACATTAATGTGACTAGAGCTTATTGGTTATTAATAGTCTCAGGATGGCATACTGTACAAGCCATGTTTATCAGACAGCCTGTGTGTATTGCACACGTGTGCCAGACAGGCCAGGTCAACCAGACAGAATAAAATATTCTAGATTCCCTGCCATACCCATGGATTCCTACCAAAAAAGAGGCCCAAGGGTTTCTTTCAGGAAAAACAAAAACAAAAAAAAACTCCCATGCTTTTGCACTAAGACCCTAATTGACCCTAGCCACATTTACACTGATGCCCTAGCCACAATCTGAGAATATGCAGCCAAAGTTGACCAGGACATAAAGGAGATCAACCACTTGTGAGGTCACACATTTTGAAACTTAGTTGTTCATTCATTCAAGAAATATGTACTGAGCACCTATTCTATGCCAGGTCCTCCATACTGGATAGCCATATGCTCTTTTGGAAAGTATGACAGCAAGATGCACAGGAACAATGGGGTCCCCTTCTGAAGCGGTAACAAGAGGGCACTCTAGCTACTGTTAAATTTGAAACCAGCATTTTCAAATTAAATTTGTAGTTCCAGCATTCCTTTCTCCCCACTGAACACCCTAGTCATGAAAATGCTGGCACCCTATGGAACTAGCTCTATGGCTGCTGAGAAGGCTTAACCTACCTTCTGATTCCCACATGTTTTACTCAAACCAACACCCATCTAGAGTTGCCAGTTTTAGCAAACAAAAATACAGGATACCAGTTACATTTGAATTTCAAATAAACAATAAATACTCTTCAAATATAAGTATTTTCATGCAATATCTGGGACATATTTACACTAAAAAATTATTTGTTGTTTATCTGAAATTCAAATGTAACTGAGTGTCCTAGATTTTGTCTGGTACACTTACCCGTATCATATAAGCAGAGCAGGGCACAGGGAGTGTGTTTAGCATAATATCAGTAGCTCAGGAGTTTTATAGCAAATAAACCCTGGTGCTGGTTCCATCTTATCATCCACAGAACTTCCAATTTGAAAAATTCTCCACATTGAACTTTATTTCCAAAACCTGGGACCTCGCATGCCTCTTCATTCTTAAATTCTAATTCGGTCCCTTGAGTAGTGTAGCTTAATGTAAAAGAGCATTCAAAACTTGCCTTTGCAATTGTGTGCGTGACCTTGGGCAAGTCTCCTAATCTCTCTGACCCTTGATCAACAGGAGCATGGACCTCACAGGTCATTGAAAGATGTAAGGTCACTCACTCACTCAATCAACAGATATTTACCAAATGGTTCTATATGCCAGGTTCCCTGTTAAGTGATCATGACATAGGCCCTCCCTTCAATGATCTTCCCATCCAGTGAGAGATCCAAAAGTGAGTAAGCAAATGAAATGCATTGTGATAAGAGCCATGATTGGTGTATGAAACATTGCTAGCCCAGTACCAGGCTCAGGTGCTCAATAAATGCGATCTGATATTTTAGCCTCGAGGGACAGAGCTCTGATCTCTCTTCCTTCTTATCCCAACCTAACATTTTTCATAGAGTTTACAGGCTGCTCTGTTTTTCTGCCCTAGAGTAAGACTCCCCTGGCATGTATCCCTGACACATTGGGCTTCTTTTCCAGACCTCCACCTTTGATACTCTGTACTACTCACCTGCCAGGACCTCCTGTTGCCTCCCTCTAGGCCGCCCTGATGCCAACCTCCCAAACTGATTTTGTTGGCCCTGACCCAGTGGTCTCATCAATCTGACTTCCAGGATTCAGGCATCTGCAGTGGAATTGTCCAAGTGAGGACAATTTCCACTGTACCCTTTCACTTAAGCAAAAAAATGTCTGTGTCATAAAGAAACTCCATTTAGCAGGACCTTGGGCAATCACTATGTGACAAGCATAGTTAAAGAGCATCAGAGATGGAAAGAAATTATGATCCAGGTTTTCCAACCAGGAAATGGGTCTATTCTCATAGCTACTTCCTTAATTCTACTTCAACTTTCTCGTTTCTGGGTTGGCTCAAGCAATGTCAAAACCTGCAACTGCAGCACCAGCAGATTGAGAGTGGGAGTGCCAGTGCAGATCTATTTCTGTGGCAAGTTCAGTACAGGCTAGATTTAAAATGTAAAAAAGAAAAAAAAATTGAAGCTCATGACTATGCCACCAAAGGGGGAAGGAGGGTACATGGGACTTCTACAGAAGTTTCATCACTCTCATCCCAGCTGCAATATAGTACAAATGTTTCTCAATTCCAGCTTCTAACATGATGTGCCAAGCTGAAAAAGAGGCAAATCATTGTGGGGTTTTACTGTGCCTGCTTTTAGTAGCCAGCTCCAGTCTTGCCAACCATCCTATCCTCTCGCCAAATATAGAGTTGCAACACAGAGGAAATTGTCTTTTGCTGAGTAGAGAAATGGCAAAGTCCCCACAAGCAAATAGCTGACATACTAGGTCTTGCTTGGGGTCTATATGGGAAATGGAGGGGGACAGGATTGTGTTACAGAGTCACACGCATTCTCCAACACATCAGGCATGGCATGGAGAGAAGAATGACTTGGAGCCGTATGTGTGAGTGTGTGCTTGCACATGTGTGCATGCGTGAGTGCGTGTGTGTGTTTAACCTAACTGCCCAGAATTATCTTCACCAAAGGCTGGAGTCTAACATTAGTGAATAAGATTGAAATGACCCAATTTAAAAATTAGCATTTCTAATGTTTAGCAGTCTCATTTTGCAGCAGTTTGAGTTCTTTATGCTTTGTAATGGGATGCTAATATAGTCTCTCACATGCCCCTGAAAGGAATAAAGCCAGTGAAGATGCTGTTACACAAGAGTGCTGTTGAACTGGGCTGCTCTCTTTAGGCATCCTCACCTACTGATTTTGGCTGATAGTGACTTGTAGCATTAAGAGCATCTCATTTATACCACAATTGGTTTTGAGGTGCATGAAGAAAACTGAGCGTTCCTTATAATAAGCACGCAGCTTATGATAAAACAGCCTTGTGAACTGAGGAGGAGGGAGATGCAGGAACTAGCTGCCTATTATTCCCTAAGGTCTACCCTTGGTCTTGCATCATCTTTTGTCTGGAACAACCTTCTGATCTCATGAGTTTTCATTGTTCAAGTGGTGATTTGTGGTACATGGTTGCTGACCAATTTTCCTTTTCTTTAAATTCCTGTGTCTGCTTTTTTGGCATTTTTATCTTTCCATTCCTCCTTTATGGAATGAACTTCAAACAGAAATGGAAAAAGGGATCGCCTACAGATGAACATTCTCACATTTCGAGCTTTTGCAGCACAATTCATATTTTTCAACATAAATTTCCTCATCACTAGATTGGAATAGACTATATTTAAACTCCTCTAACCATTATGTCATTTCTCAGTATTGCCTTCCATCTTTTAGTATAACTTCTCAGTTATACAGTGACTAGAAATTTCTAGAACTAAAAACGTGTTTTTCAAATTTGCATGTAAAGATATATTCTGCAGGCCATGCAATTTTAATTCACTTATTAACCAAATCAATAAAATATTTGTCTAGTACAATGTACCAGACCCAAAACTAGGGGTAAATTTAACAACAAAAAAAGATAAGCACAGTCCCTGCCTTCGAGGAGTTAGCATTCATTCTTCCATTTATTCTTCATTTCACAAATACTTATGGAGTCTCACAATCTACCAGACATATTGTCAGGCCTGAGGATACAATGATGAACAAAATAATTCCCTGGTCCTCATAGTATCTCGGTAGTCTTAATTTTTCCCTCAATTCTAATGGCTTATGTTATACAAACTTCTGGTTGTAAAACTGAAAAACAACTATGACTTTAATTACTAGTAGTCCAAGACAATTATCTTTCAAAAATTCCCAACTCTTTAATTTTCAGCAATTTTTTTAACCATTTAAATCCAAATGTTTGTCTGGTTTGAGACAGTTCATTAAAACTGAAGTATGTGCTGTTCGAATGCTGTTTTGTAAAGTGAAGCACAACCAGAAGGAATAAGCAGCAGCAGGTCTCCCTTTTCTCGAAGGTTCTGCTTACCGAATCTGCTCATTCTGGGTCTGAGAATTGGGGCTATCAAATATACATTGTATATGCATCCTAATGGGTTTCTCAAATTAAATTTTTATTATGACAATAAAAAGAATTAGTTTAAAATGCATAAAATCAACTTCTAATTCTTACCCCCAAAAAGCAGCAGGCGTCAGCATCCTTTTCCACTTGAAACGTTCTGCTGCCCACTGCCTCCGTTGAGAGGCCGCTTCCTCCACATGGGTTAATCACGTTGCACCTGGGAGGCAGGGCCTGCAAGTAGGAGGCCTGAGACCGCGGGTTCTAAAGCGCAGGCTGCAGCAGGTCAGACAGACCGGGCCTCACTGCTATCAGTACATTAGCGACTAGGTAGGATCAGTACATTAGCGAGGGAAGACGAAAACGGAAACAAATACTCTGAAGGCAATAAACAGTCACATAAGGTTATAATGGCGCTGAAAAATGCCTCTCACTGAGTGACGCAGCTGACGTAACGACGCAGCGCAAGGTATTACTTGCCTGTTTGGGGCAGTGATGACGTAAAAAACGTACTGTGCTGCCAGTCATACAGTAACAGCACATATAATTATGTACGATACATAATACTGGATAATGATAATAAATGACTATGTTGCTGGTTTATGAATTTATTATCCTATACTTTTTATCATTAATTAAGAGTACTCTTCTGCTTATTATGTAAAACAGTATGCTGTTACACCAGCAGCAGCTCACACATCTTTCGCTTACCATGTCTCTTAATGGCATCACTTTCTCTAGTGCTTGAAAGAAGATTCAGGAGTGGGTCCCACTTTCAACGCCTTACAAGAAAAGACAGTAAGCACCTTTAAAGAAAAGACCGTGAAAAGCAATTTAAACATGTAAACCGTGGGAGTTTTCATGTAACTTTTATTGCTTACTATTAACTTGATTAAAATTGTTTGATTAAGAAAACAAGTGTCAAACCAAAGGGTCAAATCAAAACATGGAACTAAAGTATGTTGAAATCATTCAAATGCAAACTACATAGATTCATTATAAATTACTGGTTTTGAGGTAGGAGAGAAAAAGAAGTGATGTTGATGGGAAAGTTACTAAAATAATGGGCCTAATATATGAAAGAAAATGGATTCTTAAAGCGTTGGGCATCAGGCAACATACGACAATGATCCCTGAGTAGTGGGCCCTACGATCGTCCCAGCTTGCTCCCTGGAGAGCTTTTCCAGGCTGCAGCTAAGGGACAGGGAAGAAAACCAGGCTGGATCTGGGAGCCTCCCTGATTGGAAGAGACAGAGTTGAATGTCCATGAGGCTCTCGCAGCTGAAGTTTACAAAAAAAGAATGGTAGAGGAAAGAGCTCTGATGTAGCCAGAGAAGAAAGCAAGTTTTAGTTTATATAAGACCTGCAAATGTTCAGAGGCTTGGCTCTAGGATCATTCCTGTATAACAAATAACTTTCTCATCCCTCTGACTGAACAGAACAGTATTACAGCTTGAGCTTTAAAATCCCAAATAGGTTGTATTTAGAAGAATACTCCTTCCTGGGTTGGTTAACAACTTATAATAATTTCTATTTAGGTCTGGACAGCTAAATTATATAGATGGTGAAATGAAGAATGATCCTAATAAAATGAAGACTGAATTGCCAATCACCTAGTATTGGATCAATAGGAACAGCAGCCTATATCATCTGAGATGAGATCTAACTCCTTCCGCAGACTTTGGTGGTTAGAGATAGATTGTTAAAAGCCAGTCCCTTCTCATCCATGAATGCCTACTCTTAATCATCTAAATATAAGCAACTCGCTTCCTCTTGTGATAATTATCATGTCCTGACTTCTTATCTTGTTGATATATCAGCAACATTGATCATCTTCCACTTTAAAATCTTAGCATACTTGGTCTTCATCATTCATCATTCGTTCTTGAATCACTAATTGTCCTTTTACATATCTAAGGAATATCAATGTTCACCAAAAGTGTCTTTTTTTATTTGCCTCATATCATTCTCTTTTTCCTCATTATATTATATTCATTGTACTATTCTCTAATCTTTATGTTAATAGTGTTCATTGCATCAGGCTCCATTCATTGTACACATCCCCTCTGTATAATTTAATTTACTGCCATATCTCCAACTTCCAATTGGCAAGTTTGCAAATCTCCAGCTTGCAAGTTTAAGTTTCCCATCTATCTCCAGAGCTACAGAGCTCTTAATTATTATTTCCAACTGCCTTCTGCATTTTTCTACCCATATATCCTACAAATAACAAAATACATAAATTTTTCCTGCTCTTAACTCCAGCCAACAGCATCAGGATTCACTAAGAGATTTAAACCAAACTGCCACCACCATAAAACCTCACCAAGTACTTAGGCTTGAATCTCTTAAAGATACTTAATGTCTCTTAAAAATTACTCAAATCTGCATTCACAATCCTGTCTTTGTTCAAGCTTTCATGAATCCTTTTAAACATGGGTCCCTTATGGAATACAAAATGGACCATTTTAAACCAATTGTTTGAAAAGCTTCCTGTTTTTAAAAGATGACCTATTTAAACATCACAGAGGACAAAGGAGAAAAACATCCTTCCCTTTACAAATATATAGAAATAAAAAAAAATAAGATATAACAAAATACAGAGTTGCATTTAAAAGACAAATAGGGAAATCTACCAGAAACTAAACAAGATCCAAAGCCAGAACATGAAAGTCATGAGCTGAAATGATAGTACAGCCTAGTGTGGTATATTGGATCTATTTGGCCATAAGAAAAACATCCGAGCAATAATAGGAATAATAGCCTTGAGGCCATGCAAAGTGATGATCTAGAACTGAATCTTTAACTGAGACTCGAGAAAGACGATCACCACCTTCAGGGAAGTGAAAAGAAAGATTATATCTGCTCAAGGTTTTATGGAGATTATAAAAAATGTCTCCCATGAGAAATTGAAGTCATAGGCCTTTCACACACAAGTGTGAAATATAGTAATACTATAATACCTGGAAACTGGGCAACTCTGCAAGACAATGATATTTTAATATGAAGATTATTTCTGGATCAATGAAACCCTTGAAGTATCGAATAGAAGCAAAGGCAAGACTACTCTATAACAACCCTTCCACCACTCAGCATGCATGTGACCCTCTCATAAATAAATGATATGGGATGAAGATTATTTCACAGTACAAGAGGAGACAATGTGCTGAGAGAATCAGCAAATATAACAGAGATTAGCACTATCAAGAATATGGGATAAAATAACAATCTGGAAGTGATTATGAAACTATCAAGGAAGTAAAAAATTACGGAAAGAAGGAAAAATTAAGGAAAGAAGGAAAGGGCAATATGAAAACAATGGCAATTTGAAAAAGAGTAATTATAGGAACAAGATGAGAGATTCAGTAATTAAAATTAAAAACTAAATGAACCAGGGAACAGAATATTAAACATAGCTGAAGAAATAGTGAATTAGAATATGGCTCTGAGAAAATTACACATACAAAAGCACAGAGAAATGAAGAGATAGAAAATAGAAAAGAAAGATTAAAATAAGCTCTATCTGGAGACTAGAATGAGAAGGTCCAGCATACATCGAATAGGAATTGCAAGAGGAAAGAATAAACAGAGTGAAAGAGAGGTAATATTTGAAGAGATAATCAAGAAATTTTTCGAATGGACAAAAGATATAAATTCTCAAATTTAAAGAGCATATCAAAAAGCACAAATAAAAACAAATCTCTTTCCTATATGTCTGATATTGAGACTGCAAAACACCAATGGCACAATAAAAGTTTTAATAGCAACCAGAGAGAAAGACAGATAACTTAAAAAGGAACAATAGTTAGACTGGTATCATATTCCTCACCACCAATAATAGAACCAGGAGATAATGGAAAAAGATGTTTAAAATGCTAAAAGAAAAATAATTATTATAATCAGGAGAAAAAAAGATGACATCCTCAACTCGATAACTAAGGAAAATTTGATAAAGGGACTGACTAGCTCCGAAAGTAAGAGTAAGGTTTAGAAAAAGCAACAGGGATGCTGTAGTATCTCAGACATAATAGCAGCTAAAAACGCTGCAACTCTAACCTGAAGAAATAAGAGAGAGGAAGTGCATGAGGAAGTGCATGTAGAACGTGCATGAGGAAAACCACCAAAGGGTAGCTTTGGTCTTTGGTCAAGGGAAGCAACCAACCTACAGTAACTCATCAGATAGGAGAGGAGGATAAAAATACCCCATCCTCCTTTTCCTCCTCTCAACCTCTCTCCTGACAGAGGCTCTCATTGCTTTACCCAATTCATAGCCAAAGAGATGCTGATTTGGTATATACAGATCAGCTTCTTGCGCAGTAAACAGGATATAGAAGGATGGAGAATGAGTCTAGATAAGGCAAAAATATAATATCCACTACAATCATCATTCTTAAATCCTGCACAAACAGAACTATCCTTCAAATCTGAAGTCAAAATACATTTTCCAGACACAGACTGGGAAATTTTACTACACCAGACAGCTGAAATAACTAGTAAAGAACATATATATATACTTCAAAGGAAGGAAGTCCAAAAGAAAATAATAAGTAAAAGGCAAATTAGCAAGCAATGAAATTTGTAAATATGTAGTAAACCTACATAAGTATAGACTGCAAATACAATAATAACAATAATTAATGGGGAGTATAAAAATGATGTCAAAGAATGATTTTTTTTAATGTGGAAGGGAATGGTGATTATAACATTAAAGTACCTGTACTGGTCAGAGAAATATAAAATATTGATTAATTTTTTACTTATTCTTTGATGTTAAAAAATGTTATGATAACTTCAAAAAGAATAAAAATGAAATGTTTAACTTCCAAATCAGTAAAGGGAAAACAATGATAAACATATAATCAATCCAGTAAAAAGCAGAAAAACACAAAGGAGCATGATAAAAGAAAATGTACAATAATATGGTAGAAATAAATTCAAACATAAGATAATTGTAAATGTGCAAGATAATTTAAATATAAATGAAGTAATTTTTCTGGTTAAAAGACAAAACAAGTTTTCTGCTATGACTCCTTAGCATCTCTCCAAACACTTTTGCAACAATATGTACGAGTCTCTGTCTGGTTCTGAATTTTATGGGGTTCTTTTGACTGTAAATAACAGTCAAATCCAACTCAAATTGGCTTTGGCAAAAAAGGGAGGGGGATTGTTTATTTGCTCTCACAATCTAACACAGGAAATTGAGAAGTACCTGGAACTAGGTTCTCAGACTACACTGAGAAGGTCTCTCTTTTCTTCCAGGAAGGTCTCTCTTTAGGCGTTTTTAAAAATAGACCTTGCAGAGTTCAGTACTTCTTTCTCAGGATTCCAAGAACTACTTGCAAAAACTGTATAATAACAGTTATCCCATTGCTATAATTGTTTATTTACAAGTCCGTGCCCCGTCCCAGTTACCAAACTCTTTGGGAACACATACCATGTACTCTTCATCTTCATATCCCTTCATTTCCTGACAGAGAGTAGGGAAAAAAAAAAAAGAATGGATGTCTTGGATACTTATTTTTATACATGTTCTCTCTCCCCTATCAGAACATCAGCTTGTTGAGGTGATCTCATTCCATCCATTTATACATTACTCTTTACATACAGAGGGTACCCAATTTATATTGAGTGACTGGCTGAATAAATAAAAAAGGCTTTCTTCATTCTTTTTAAATACAATCGAACTGTACAAATTAAATGCTATAATGTGCATGTTCAACTTTAAATTTTCAAATATAATTCTGAAATTACTACAAACGTACTTTGTCCCAAACACTGTGGTCACTCAGTGCTGACCCAGCTCGTGCAAGAGCGAATGGAGCCATCAGTTTCTTCGACATCCCAGATTCAAGTCTATCCACATAAACATGAGCTTGTCCTCCACTGAAGCCTTTTTTCATCACATTTCAGTAGTTCCTCAGTATTCCCTACAATTATACTTTCATGTTGCATCAGTAATTTTTAATATTACCACATCTCAATCAACAAAAGATTATTACCCATTTACTCTAATACTACTCGAAAGAGGATATTGATTGAACTTGACAACATTAAGTAGGAGTTTAATTGTAGAATTAGCAAAAGATGAGAATAAAAAGCCATCAATTAGTAGAAATGTAGGTAATCATATAAAAGATTAGCAAAGGCACAGGTTGGGTAGGACATAAAATGAGCGAAGGCAAGGCAAAACTTGTCTGGTAAGCAAATCTTCACCCTCCTTATTCCTCCACCTTCCTAATAGACATTAAAAGCACTTAATTAAAACCAGTAGAGAAATTATAGCAAGAAAAAAGTGGAGTGTATCAGATATAATTAGCATTGTAAGTGCCTTGGAAAGCCTGCCTAGAATAGTTTTTTCCAAGCTTGTCAAGTTTCAGAGCTCACAAATCTCATCACGCAGCTCAGCTCAGTTCTTGGTCTCCCATCCCCCCTACAGTTCTTCTTAACCTCCTGAGAATGCATGTATTTCCATATGTTTATTGTGTGTCTCGTAAAACGCACGGCCTCTATATGAAAAATGTATGAGACACATCACACTGTGCAAAACAATGTCTCCAAATTGGCCAATTATATTTTGTGCAAGTTCAGAATTGTTCTTGATGTTTCTAATACACTGTGTACTCCTGGCTGTGGGAACTGTGTTGTTCATAGTTAAAACAGAGGACTTGATAGCTTAATTGTACTTAATGAATGAAAAGGTGTTTAAAAATAACATGGAGAGTGATGCCAGTGTTTTTAAAGGTCTGCTTTAGCGTTTACAAATTACATAACCCTTTTCAGAAAAGGGGAAGTATGTAATTTTTAAACTGTTTAAAGTGGCAAGCTGTTCTTTCTCCCTTGTTTTTCCAAGATAGGAAGTAAACCCCCCATCCAATATTTCCATTCCTTCTTATGTGCTGCTATATTTATCCCCAGGTGGCTGTTCCTTTCTTCTGACCCATCCTTGCTGTCTGGTTTCCATATGTTAATCTCAGCCATTCACTTATCCTAGACCTGCTTCCTGTGTGTGTCTTTTTTTCTCTGTCTTCTTCTATTACTTAAATATACATTCCCTATTAACTCTTTTCCTTCTGATGCTTGCATCAAATTGTCTTTGTTAGATTTTATCCTATTTTTTTATTTATTTCTTATCCTAACTCCTAGTTTTGCCAACTGCTCTCTGAAGTCATCTCAAGTTTCAAATACTATCAGTGATTTGTAGACCCATCTTTTGTTGACCTAAATGTTTTGTACAATCCTCTGGTTACAAAAGAGAATTGTAATGATCTTTTCGTGAAGATATTCTTCTAGCATTAATATATTAGGAGATGTCTTTTCTCCATTCCCACTGAAGCCTAAGAGAAATTCGTATGAATTATAGCAATAAATATCTTTGTTAAACATAAAGAATGTTGAGATAGTTATTCTCTTGCAACAATGGTTACTAAGATAAATTAAAACTCTTTTTTTTTTTTTTAGGCGTTTTTAAAAATAGAAAACTTTCTCTAACTCCATTCACAGGAATAACTTCCGTTACTCCAGGGTATTTATAACCTGAGCCATTCAGCAACTAATTATATACTGCCTTGTATCAGTATCTGATTATTTTGTGGAAATGTAGCTTTTCTCTGTGGTTAAATTATAAGCTTTTCAGCAACAAGTTTTATTTCCATTTATATCACCTTGTAGTTAGTAATCTGTAAATATTCTGACTTAATCAGAATACATTCATGATGGATGATTATTTGAGAAATACTATTTTAATTAAAGAAAAGAAGCCAGGGAATAGAGACAAAAATCTCTCAGGGTTCCTTCCAATTTTAAACTATTTCTGCCTCTAGCTCCTTCATGAATTTCCCTCAAAATCACATGCCAGTATACTTTGCTGGTTTCCTCTCTTTCTTAGGCCTCATTCAGCTCCTCTCTCACAGGGTTTTGTGATAAATCTTCAGTAGAGACTTGGAGTCAGGTTCAGATGCCACTCAGTCTTCCCATGAGAATCATTTTTCATGAAAATGGTTATACTCACATTGAAATGTTTGGAATAAAAAGTTCAGTCAATTCTGTGGTTTAATATTTTAAGACTGTTTTCTAAAATACGTTCTGCAAGAAGTCAATGAATCTTACACACAAATTTTTCCATAGCAAAACAAAGTTTGGAGAACCTGACTGAAACAATGCCACAGGAGTTTCTTTACTCTAGGGTAGATCAGAATCCTTATGTGACAATTATTGCAGAGAATCTCAAAGGGGCAACTCTGTATGCAGAATTTACTTAACCACAGAACTTTTCTCAGCAGAGTGGTACTCAGAACACATTTTGAGGAATGTTAAAATGCTGAATGGATGAATAAAATGACTTTTGAATGTATTCATTAATTGGTATCCATCCTTTTCTAATGGGATATATATGTCTAGACAGTATATGCTATAACCAGACTTTCACTGCCGCTCAGAAATCACCAGGCCTCTTAAATTGATTTTATTTGTTAGAATTCCTCTTTTGTAGCTGTTAAGCTGTCGTACCTATTGGACATAAAGACACATAACAGGCATTGTGGGGGGTGGAAATCAGTATTTCGTAAGTCCTTTAATGGTAGGGAGAACATTTTTATATTTTTTTATCTTTATTCTCAAGATAGACTTTAGCAATCGGTTCTAAATTTAGAAAAATAATCAGGATCATTAGGGGAAAGGGCATATCATATGATGAAAACTTGGAGAACTGGGATTGCATAGCTATCTTCAAATACCTAAAATGGATAAGGCTTATTCTGTTTCATTTCAAAGAACTGAACTACGATGGTTAAAAGTAACACAGAAATAATTGAATTCAGTATAAAAGGAATCAGTAGCCCTACAGATGTCCAAAAATCAAATAAAGTTTGTGCATTTTCAATGATTACCTTTTGACAATGCTATTGAGTAGCCTCCTATTTGGGGAAAATGCTGATATTTTATACCTAAAAAGAAATAGAAAATTATTCATGTCAATAATGACTAATATTATCAATCATATATGATCTGCTTTACTAATAATAAACAAGGAGATTTACTTAAAGGAATGCTATATGCTAATTAAAATTTATAAATAGAGCAAAGCATAGCATGGGCTCAAAAAGTAGAGCTGTTCTTGAATTGCTAGTTTTTATAGTGAATTTCCCATTACAATTTTTAGCAAACTCTACTCTCACCCATTTAAATTGCTTTTATCTGACAGATTGCAAGGTTCACCAGCTTTAAAATTCTATTGGTTCTCTGTCTCCTAAATGCATTTCCAAGGAAAGTAGTGTCACTGAGAAATCTCTGGCAAAGTTAATCTTCAAGAAACGATTCTTGATTCTGTACTGCTTCCTGGCCTCCTCTGTAGAAATTTTGTTCCTGCCTTACATGTCTATTCTCCAGTCTTTCCCCCTACTCCAGGCCTTTTGACATCCTCCACTTTGTTCACAGCTCCCTATCTTTTCATTTTTCCTCACCCAGCATCAGTTTGAGGGAAATCTCTATCACAGGATTAGGAATTAAAATTTAAAACTATCAACAAAGAGTAAGAGAGATTAAAAAACCTCCATGTTAGCATGTGGTTCACTTTGATTTCACCTTAAGTTAAACACTGACTGATGGTAAATGAGTGCAAGGTGTCATCAGTGCAAGGATCCAGTTACTTATGGGATCAGTATCATTACTTCAGTTACACCTCAATCATAAACATCTCAAAAAAAATTTAAATAAGAAGAAATCATTTAACTTTTAACCCATATTGAACTCATTATATTCCAGACCTGGATTTTGCTGTATATACACATAACAAGTGATGGGGTGTGTCTCAAATTATCATTTTCAATTTTATGTATACTAAAAATCTCCTGAAATATCCTAAAGTAATGTCAAATTAATAAATGTATCTGCTATCTGGTATCATCAGCAGATATTATAAATCAAAGGCAATGTGTTAACAGGAATTATAAAAGAAATATTTTTAAAAGAGCTTGATGTTTTAAAATAAAATTCCTGGAGCATAACCAGGCTTCTTTTTTCAGTCCAGATATTTTGATCCTTAAGTAAGTTGTGATAAGAATTTTTACACTTACGTACTCAAATAACAAGCTCATATATTGCTCAAATATTCTACTGTAAGAGCTATAATGATTGCAAATCATTTTTAGAAAAGCTTGAAAATTGCATGAAGTCTGTGTCTTCGTGAAAGTAAATGTCCAGCAGTAAGTGCAATCTGGAATGATTTTTAACATCTGTTTGCAAGAACGCATATCTCTTTTGTTATTTCAATATTTAAGGATATTTCTTAACATACTTTCTAAAATTAACACAAAATGAATTTATTATCTTCCACTTTTCACCAAGATGGAGTAAAAAGGACCACACTTATCCTCCTGCCTAAAACTACTAAAAGAAAAAAATTATGAAACAGTGATTGTCAGGACACTGGACATTGGGGCAGAGATGGAAAACAAATGAGGTGAGCCCTAGGATTTCCCCAACTCACTTCCTTGAACAAGTTTCCAGGAAATGGTAGAAAAAAATAGGGAACACTAGGCAGAGGCTGGCAGACTATCTGAATTGAGGAGACAAAGTAGATAGTCCACAGAGGACCGATGTGGATAGCATCCTTGAGAGGAAAGAGTAGCCCAGAAAGGGACTCCAGAGATCCCCAGAGGTCACCCTTAGTAAGCAGCATGCTAATCTGAGTAAGTGCCTGAAAAAACTACTTGAGGGCAGGAAAAGACTACCCAAAGGATTAGAGAGAACATCATCCAGCATCCACAGAGGGAAAAAGTAGCACCTGTTCCCACTAGCCAGACTCAAAAACCTTATGTTCACAAGACATTGAGCAGAATCCTCAGGAAGGGACTTGCATCGGTACTGAGGAATAACTAGCTCTAGGATAAACACTGTTCTGGTCCCACCTAACGAATCATAAAACAAGCCCAAAAAGCAAGGTCAAAGGCAAGGGAAGTAAAAGCAAAAATAAATGAATGGGACTCTATCAAACTAAATAGCTTCTGCACAGCAAAAGCTTTATATACATGATATATTACTGAATTGTACACTTAAACCTATGTGATTTTATTAACCAATGTCACCCCAATAATTTTAATTTAAAAAAGATCCAAAAGAACTAACCAATTACAAATAACTTAATTATACCCCAGAACAAATCGTAAGGTTATTTATAGGAAAACGAAAGTATCTTATCTCCAAAAAGGTAAAATTTACAATGTTTGGCTTCCAATCAAAGATAACCAGGCATTCAAAGAAGCAAGGAAATATGACCTATAATAGGAGTGAAAAAATTTTTAAAAACTGATTGAAAAATGATGCAGATATTAATTAGTATGAGGACATGAAAACATTTTAAAAGTTATTATGCATAAAAAGTTAAGTCGAGAATTAGAAGAGATTTTTTTTAATTAATTAATTACTTAATTTTTTTATGGTGACATTGGTTAACGAAATCCAATAAGTTTCAGCTGTACACTTTAACAGTAAGGTATATATATATATTTACACTG
>NW_006439717.1:5629460-5641201 GCF_000325575.1 Pteropus alecto
CCCCCTTTTCCTGTCCCCTCCCTCCTCCCCTCCGGTAACCACTAGTCTATAGTCCATGACCATGAGTCTCCGTTTGTTTGTCCTGTTCATTGATTGCTTTAGGTTTATATCCCACATATAAGTGGTATCATGTGATCTTCAACTTTTTCTGTCTGGCTTATTTCACTTAGCCTGATTATCTCAAGGTCCATCTGTGTTGTCACAAATTGTAGTATCTCATCTCTTTTACGGCTGAGTAATCGTCCATTGTCTATATGTACCACGGCTTCATCCAGTCATCATCTATCATAGGACACTTCGGTTGCTTCCATGTCCTGGCCACTGTGAATAATGCTGCTATGAATATCCATATGCAAATATCTTTTTGGATATGAGTTTTCAAGCCTTTGAAGTAAATACCCAGTAGAGGGATTGCTGGATCATCGGGTAGATCAATTAGAAGAGACTTTTTTAAAGACTTAAATAGGAATACAAGAATATCCATCATCCAACATGTATATTTTATAATATCACATTCAATCACAAATTACTGGCATAGAAAAAAGCAGAAAAATGTGACCCATAATTAAGAGAAAAATGAATTAATTGATATTAACAATAACTGACACAGATGTGGAGTTGGCAGACAACAACAATAACAACTATTATAACTCCATATGTTTAAAGTTAAGTCAAGACATAAAAGATATCAAAAAGGCACAAATCAAACTTTGAAAGATAAAAACTACTATGTCTGATATAAATAATACAGTGAGTGGGATGAAAAGCAGACTAGATTTTGAAGAAAAGATTAGTGAACATGAATAGTTGATAATAGAAAGTATCCAAAATGAAATAAAGAAGAAAGGAGAATCAAAAAAAAAAAAAGAAAGAAAGAAAGAAAAGGAAAAGAAACAGAACAGGGATATAGAGAAATTTTAAAGCAGTTAAATATACTAGTAATGAAATTCTCCAAGGATAGGTACCATGAAAGGAACAGAAAAAAGTCTTTGAAAATTATAATAGCCAAGAATTTTTCATATTTGGAGAAAACTATAAACCCATAGATCGAAAAAGTACAGATCCCAAGCACTATTTCTTGAACAAAGTTCAAGTATATTTATAGGAACACGAAAGTATTCATAAAGAAAACTACACCAAATTACATTATAATCAAATTATTCAGAGACAGCGATAGAGTACCTTAAAAGTGGTCAGAGAAAAAAAACACACACACACATACATTGTGTACAAAGGAAACTAGATAAGGAGTCCAGAAGATGTTCTTTGGAAACAATGCAAATGAGGAGGTAAGGGAAAAACATCTCTAAAGTACTAAAAACAAATAACTGTCAACCTAGCAATGTATACACCTCATGAAAATATCTTTCAAAAATGAAGGTTAAATGAAGACTTTCAGACACACAAAAGCTGGAAAAATGGGTCTGATGACTTCCAGATCCCTACCCTAAGAAATGTTAATGACAGTCCTTCAGGCAGAATGAAAATCACACAATACAAAAATATGAATCTTCAAAAAAGAATGAACAGAACTGTGAATGATATTTACATGAGTAAATAAATAAGATGTAATATCCCAAAACTGAAAACAATCAAATTCCCATTAATAAGTGAATATTTATACCATAATATAACCAATAACTACACAGTATGGCTTTTCTATGCAATAATATAGTTCTCACTTCTGAAGAGTACTATGAAGTTCATTTTTATTTTCCTCTTTAATCAAAGAAATTGTGAATGTATTTATTTTCATGTCTTTAGTTTTTGAGATTAGTAAAATATTGATTTCTATTATTAATATTACTCTATCTTATGCACATTTGTCTAATATGTTCACTTATTTTTTAAACTATTTTTATTAGAAAAGAGAAATTTTACATGGTAAATTAAAAAATCAGAATACAGAATGATATCAAGTTAAAATGAAAATTCTCCTTCCCCTTAGCACTCCTGTTCCCCCTTCTCTTAGATCACCACTCAGTGGTTTCTAATTTTAGTTCCTCTGTGGAGTACTCTTTATTACATTACATAAAGTGTTTTTATCCCTGTTTCTTGATTTATAAAACTACATCTATTTTCTCCCTTTTATGAAAAAATAATTCACTACATTAGGACCCACCTCTCATACTCACTCTAAATCACTATTTCTGTTTTTTATATTACTGCTGACATTTCTTTTATTCGTCATTGGAGATGGCCTTTACAACTCTGAATAATTAATTTGAACCTTTCTTATAATCTTTAACATAAAACTCAATAAAAACTTGCCTTTACATATATAAACTCAATCTAGGCTAACATATCATGCTTACTGCAGTTATTAAATTATCTGCTTTAAAAAAAATAGGTAAGATTTATTTGGAAATGTCTTCCTACTTTATGAGACACTATACATCAAGATACAGTGCTTGGTATGAAACAGATGTTAATTCCCATTATTTTGCCTTTGAAAATTTCTAATGTACTGAAAACTTTGAACTCACAGAGGAGTAAGGGCTAGTAGGAAGTAGTGAAGAAAGGAAGAAAAAGATAAGTGTTGGGATACTAACAGTGAAATCCCTGAGCAAGACTGGAGAGGGGATGACAAGGTGGGTGTGTTAGAGTCTGACACCATTCCTCACTGAGAATCTTGACATAACCTGAAAGAACTATATTATTAGCACCCATCTTGAACATTTATCAGAATTGCATTCCATATTCATCAGCAGATCCTATGGATTTAAAAACAACAATAATAACAGTGATATAATACTGAAAATGACATAATTTCAATATTAAGCAGAAAGTACACTGTGTTGATATTTTTTAACTAAACTCTGACTGATAAGCCATTTCAACACTGGCATATTGTCCGTCTGTTCATTTTCACACATCCTTCTTTGTGTACTCACATCTTTCCTATAGTACATCACTAACATCCTGGGAGTTAAAGAATAGTCGACATGAGTTCATATGCATAGTAATATTCAATACATTTTTGATAAAGTAGAATATTGCTGGCATAAATCCCAGTCTCTAACTCGGGTATAAGAAAATAGTAGAAAAGAAATAGCTCTAGTAGATAATTGAAGGAGCTATAAAATTAAAAACTCACAAAAATTATCAGGTTGTAAATTATAGCTCATAGAGCTTCTTTTAGTCTCATAGTCATGCCCCATTTGATAAACTCTAGTATCTTTCAATGCTCATCATCTATGCTTGCCTACCTAATTAGCTCCTATCCTCGATTCACCTAACTTCTGACCTTATTAAACATGCTCATTCTCCTCACTGCTGGGATTTGACATCCAGGACTACTTAAGTTCCTCTTAAGCAACTTCTGCATTGCATAGCACATTCACTAGATTGACCCAAACTCTTTAAGAGGATCATATTCTATATTTGGATAATATCTTATGTTTGCATAGATCTTTTCAGTTTACTCAGTGCTTTCCCATATATGATCTAATTTGATTCGCACAATAATTTTCAATAATTATTTTCATTAATCTATGTAATTCTTATTATTTTACAGATATGAATGATGTATAAGAATTACATAGATTAATGGTGTCTTTCTGCAACAAACTCTTTCCATGATGAAAAACAAACTAACAAAATGCTGTACTATGTGTATATGTATATGTACATATGTTATTTCTTTGAAGGCATTAGAGTATCCAAAGCCATGAGGACCAAGGGACCAAGATCTAAAAAAGAAGGGAAACTTAGAGGGTCAATGCCAACATTTGGTCCTACTTTTCTCCCTAAATCATTTTTGGGTTCCCAAGTGTCTGCTGAGATATCAGGAAACTGAACAAAAAGTAGCAACTTAAGAGGCTAAAAAGCTGAGCAAAACTTCTTGGTTATGATAAGACTAAGGGACAAAAGTTTAAATTTAAAAAGAAAAGTCCATATTAAACTACCTAGGCCTTCATTTCAGACCACAACAGGCCTCCACCTTAGAAACAGAGAGAAATCAAAATTAAATCAGTGCTCACAACTACTGAATCCCAGATTTGAGTTAACTAAATCCCTGATTGGATTAAAGCGATTAGCCCATGCCCTAGCTGCCTAATAAATGCAAAACTAAATTCTCCAGGGATGTAGAAAGCACCATCCAAAGGTTCAATTTATCTCTACAATTGTTCATATCTGATGTCCTGCAGTTAATCAAACATTACTAGGCATATCAGAGAACAAGACTATGTGGCCGAAAATCAAGATAAATAAAGCAGAAACAGATCCATAGAAGAAACATATTATTAGACATGTACTTTAAAATATCTTATTACTATATTGAAGAAATCACTTAATGAGATAGAGAATTTTATCTTAAAAGAATCAAATGAAAATTCTAGAACTGAGAAATGCATTAGCTAAAATTAAAACCGCAATAAATGGGTTAACAGCAGAAATAGACACAGACAAAGAGATGATTAGTGAAACTAAAGGTCAAAAGAAAATATTCAGACCAAAGCAGAAGAGACAAAAAGATGGAAAATACAGGAGGGGGGAATGTAAAAGACATATGGTATTCCAGAATAATGTTTGGAGTCCCAGAGGAGAAGAAAGAGAATAGTTTAGAAGCAATTTTGAGAAAATAATTGTCTTAAATTTTGCAATACTGAGAGAAGACATCAAAACACAAAATTGAAAAGTGCTACAAATCCTAATCAGGGTAAATTAAAAAAAAAAAAAAAACTACCTAAGAATGATAGTAAAACTGGTGGAAAAACAATGAGAAAGAGAATTTTGAAGCAATCAGAGGGGAAAAAAAGAAATATATATTTTTTTAAAGAGAATCAGTATGACTGAGGGCTAACTACTCAGCAGAAACGATGAAATCCAGATGACAACAGTGAAAACTACAAGTGCTGAAAGAAAATAAGTAATTACTAAATGTCAACCTAGAATCTATTTCCAACAAAAATATTCATCACAAAGGCAAAAAAGACATTTTCAGACAAAGTAGATCCACATTAAAGAAAACATTAAAGCAGATACTTCAGGAAGAAGGTACAAGATGTTAGTAAGAAAATGCAGGAAAGAACAAAGAGTAACATAAAGGGTAGAAGTGTAGGTACATCTAAATTAATATTGACTGTATAAAATAATATCTGTGGTTAACAGCAGAAATAGACAAACACAAATTTTTTATTTCAAAATATTTGTTTCAGGTGGGATAGAGAAAATAGAGTTAAAGTATTCTGAGGTCCTTTCATTATCTGGGAAATAGTAGAAGTACTAATTTACATGATACATTAATAAGTCAAGACTGTTGAAATCTCTAGAGTAAATAGCAAACAAAAAGTAAAAATATATATATAATTAACCAGTCAACAGAGGGAAGAAACAAAATAATGCAAATAATTAATTTCAGAGTTTAGAAAGGATTAAAAACAAAAGAGTATAGAAGAGTTGGAACAAATAGAAAACAAATAATAAAGGTAAATACAAATATACCTGTAACTTATTACTGAAAATAGGCTAAATACTCCAATTAAATATGACTGAAATACTGAATTTTAAAAAAATAAACTTTATGCTGCTTGATGAGACAGACCTTAAATATTAGAATACAGAAATGTTGAAGGCAATACATATATATGTATGTATATAAAATACTAATGGAAAGTAAGCTGGTATAGCTTACTTTGGTATATTAATATCAAGTCAAGTAGATTTTAAAGTAGGAAGCATTATAAGAGATAAAATAGATGAATGATAAATAGTTCAATGTACCAGGAAGATATAATAATTTCTAATTTATATGCATCCAATAACATACCTTTAAAATATATAAAATAAATAACAAAATTAAAGAATAAATCAACAAATCCACAATCAAAATGGTAGATTTTAACTCACTATTCACTATGACTAATAGAGCAAGGATATAAAATCTCATTGAGAATATAGTTGGGTGATACAAACAACAATTTAAATAACATGTATAGAACATTACACTTGCAAATAATAGAATTCATTCCTTTCAAGTGTATGAGGAACATGTACCAAAATTAACCATGTACTGAGCCAAAACACAAAGTTTAATAAATCTCAAAAGTTTAAGAACATGCAGAGTATTCTCTAATGAGGTGGAATTAAATTAGAAGTCATAACAAAAAGATTATTTTAAAGATGTAATTATAGAAAATTAAGCAATTTATTTCCAAATGACATCGATTAAAGAAGAAATTATAATAGAAATTAGAAAATATTTTTAACTAACCATTATGTTTCAATATTTGTAAATTCAGCTAAAGCAGTGCTTAGACAGAAATTTATAGTCTTGGATGCACATATTAGGAAAAAGTAAAGGCTGAAACTAATTTTTCAAAAATTCATTTCAGTAAGTCAGAAAAAAGAACAATAAATGTAAAATAGTAAAAATAATGACAACAGAATCAGAAATTAACAATATAATATAAAAAATATACAGTTGAATCAATAAAGCCAAAAACTGGTTTATTCAAAAGGCTAACAAAAGTAATAAACCTCTAGTAAGACAATTTAAAAAAAGTAGAGAGGATTCATAACTTACCAGTAAATTAAAAATAAAAATGTAGGCATCATTGTACATCCTACAGACATTAATAAAAGGACTGCAAAAAACTTTTTATTAATAAATGTGAATATTATAAGAAATAGAGAAAGTCCTTTCAATTAAATCCTTAATGAAAAATCTTCAGAGAGACACTATAATATCTCTAGGTTCAGAAGACTTCAGTGGCAAATTCTATCAAAAAATGACATAAGCAATAATACCTATCTTACTTAAATCTTTCAGGTCGCAAAGAGAAAAAAATTATTCCCAACTCATTTTATGAGGCTAGTACTGCCTTCATACCAAAACCAGACAAAGATATTCAAGAAAGAAAAAATAACATCATTTACTGCTGGTGGAAATTCAAAATGGCACTGCCACTTTGGAAAATATTTGGCAGATTTAATAAAGTTAAACATAGACTACCATAACTATTGAGCAATCACACTACTAGGAACTTACCAAAATGACTTGAAAATGTATGTCCAAACAAAAGCCTGTATGTTTATCTTCCTAGCAGCTTCATTTCTAATTGCTAAAAACTGGAAGCAACCAAGATGTCCTTTAACAGAGGACTAAATAAACAAAGTAGCATATCTATACAATGAAATACTATTCAGCTATAAAAAGAAATGAGCCATCGATTCATACACTGACATGGATGAATCTTAAATGCATTGTACGAAGTGAAAGAAGCCATATCTACAAGACTACATGGTGTCTGATTTCATTCATATGACATTCTGGGAAAGGCAAAGCTAAGAAATAAAAACAGATTAGTGATTGCCAGGGGTTGGTGGTTGGGGGAATGGTTGACTACAAAGGGACTTACAAAAGAACTTTTCGGGTGAAGGAAGTATTTTTGGGTAATAGACACATGACTCTATGCATTATCAAAACTCATAGATTGGTACATCAGAAAGAGAGAAATTTCATGTATGCAAACTAAAAAAAAAAAGAAGGAACTGACCATTTGAGAAATATATTTTGACTAAAGATTACAAGGTATAAACAAAAGGAACCATACATAAATACTGTACTCTAATTGGTAAAGATATTCATCATAGAGATACAGATTAACAATTTTGAGACTGCTTTACTTGTATACTAAGATTGAACAAATAAGTAAATCTATGACTGGCAGTGAATACCAAGCTTCTCACTGTCAGAGGGAAAAGTTACAATTACAGATAAATAAGAAAAGAAGGCTAGAATAAGCCTGGTAGTACTGAGATATCAGTATAAACTCATGTTCTGTATCTGTTCATCTGTATGTATAAGAATAGATACAGAACAATTACAAATGTGTATATGCATGGTTTAGTGTTCATAGAGATACATATACATACATACACATATATACATATATTTGTGTGTTTATGTATGCATGCATGTGTGTGTAAACATATGTACATACGTTATATATATATATGCATGTGTGCATATATGCATAACATATATATATATACAATATATATGCTAACACTGTCCACTGAGAAGACCTAGCAGCAATAAAACCTAAGAGCATTGGTAACAACTAGTACACCCAGAGCCCAGACCTTGTTTTCTAAATATTATTCTCCAGTACAGAGATCAAAGACTCATTGGAGTAATGACTGGTTCTAGGACTGAGGCAGAGAATACACAAAATGGGCCTGAAGCATCTTGTAGTGTCAAAATGTAAGAGTTCCAAAAACGGATTATAGGTATACATCACAGGTACACAAGAACCAAGCAGAAAAATTTCCCCATAGCCCATGCTTAGACAACTTATGCAATAAAATAAATAAAGTGGTATTGGATGAAAACTCAAAGTATAAATATACACGAATCCAGGCTGATATAAATGAATGAATAAAAAGGAGAAAAATCTTTCTTACAGAAGAATTCCAAATAATATGTGAAGATAGTGCCTCTGAAGGAGGTGGAGCTTAATACTCCCACCACCACCACCACCACCAGGGTGGACCAGGCCAAATGACTCACTTCCAAAGAACAGAGTAGGAAAAGAAGAAGAATAACTTTAAAATGGAGAAATCTGGCAAACACTACTTTAACCAAGCGATGAAGGTTGACATCACCAAGGATTTCATGTGGATATCATGCATTACTGTTACAATGTGATGAGAAGCACACTTTAACTCTGTCGCATTCTTTCCAAAAAACTAGAACTCCAGAATAATAAGAAAAACAATGGAAAACTTCAGATTAGGGACATTCCGCAGAGTAACTGGCCAAAACTCTTTAAAACTGTCAAAATCATGATGCAAAAGAAAGAAAGGCTGAGACTGTCATGGACCAGAGGGAACTAGAGAGACCTGACAACAAAATGCAGTGTGGTATGCTGGATTGAATCCTGGAAATAAAGAGGACATTAATGAAAAAACTGGCGAAATTCAAATAGAGTCTGAAGTTTAATTAATAGTAATATATCAATGTCAGTTTCTTAGTTTTGATGAATGTACCAAACTAATATAAAATGTTAATAATGTAAAAAACTGGATGAGAAGTACACAAGAGCTCACTGTATCATCTCTGCAACTTTTCTGTAAGTGTAAAATTAGGACCAAATATAGAGTTTTTAAAAATATATTCCAATAGATTGTTTTGCAGCAATTGATGAGATAATTCTAAATTTTACATGGAAATACTGTGGGCTAAGATTAGCCAAGACGATCTTGAAAATAACTAGAAGATTTATGTCACAAGATATCAAGACATTGCAAATCTATAGCTATTAAAAATGAGATATTAATCAAGAATAGACAAACAGAACAATAGAATATAATAGGAAGTCCAGAAATAAACCGTTACATAGAGTCAAGACTTTGTCTTAGTTTATGACAAAGGAGTAGTTAATAAACAATGAAAAATTTTTAAAGATTTTTTTAATAAAGAATTCTAATCAATTGGATATTCATATTAATGAATATGGACTCTATCTCATACTATACACATACCAACATGGACTCTATCTCATACTATACACATACCAAAAAAATATCAATTTTAGGTAGACTGTTGATGTTTATGTAAAAGAGGGAGAGGAAGCTTCCAGAAAATAACAAAAGAATGTATCTTAATGACATGAGGCAACAGTTTATTAAACTAGGACACAAAAAGCATTAATCATAAAGAAAACGGGTTCTAAATTAGACTACAAGTCAGTAACAAAACACAGATAACTTCATAAAAATAGATGAAAAACATGAACGAGAACTTCATATGATAAAATTACAAATGAAAAAAATCCTGTGATAAATATTAGCTTAACTATATTAATCATCAGGTAAATGAAAACTTAAATCACAATGAGCTATTACTACACCGTCAGCAGAGTAGTTAGCATTCAGAAGACTGAGATTACACAGTGTTGATGATGATGTGGAGCAACCGAATTGTCATACAATACTAGTGGGAATGGTACAAGCATTTTGAAAATTTGTTTCTGTATCATCTACTAAAGATAAATATACATTACTCTGTGTCCCATCAATCTCACCCCTAGGTATGTCCCCAAGATAAATATAGAAAGAATGCACAAGAATACTCATTGCAACTTTAATCATAATAGTAAAATACTGGAAAAAAACAAAATGTCCATTAACAAACAGTAGAATGGATAAATAAATGGTGATACATTAATACAATAGAAAATGATGCAGCAAATTAAAATAAACACATCACTTCTATACAAAATAATATAGATGCATCTTATATACATAACCTGAGCAGAATAAGACCACATGAATCCATACTCCAAAAACAGATAAAATTAATATAAGGATTAGCAATAAAGCTAATCCTTATATCCCTGGAAAGGGACTCAAGAGGCTAGTCTAAGATGCTATTAATGTTCTATTACTTCACCCGGGTGATAGATACACAGGTGTGTTCAATTTGTTATAATTCATCAAACTGTGTATTTATGATTTTTATATTTTTCTGTATTCAAATTAAAACTTATTTAAAGAAAACAAATCGTGTCGACATACAATGTCTAAATATCATAAGGGAAAGGAAGTATAATAATTCTAGAGAGACAGTCAACATCTAATATTAATGAAACAAGTGATATTTGTTTCTAACCCAATTCAACGAACATCAAATGAGAACCTACTACACAAGTACTATACTTAATGCTATAAAGAGCTGTACAGAGAGAAAGATAGAGGCTCTGTCCTGCCTGCCTCTCTCCTGTACTACCCATGCTCCTCATGTTATTTCTAGGCCTTTGGATAAGGATATCTGTTTATGTGTGGAAAGATGCAAGATGAAACATTCATTTACCCAGTTCTGGCCTAATCAGGGCAGAACTAAATGGTAGACATGGTGGTGGTTTGGCAATTTGTGCAACCCAGGCTCCAGGTGGTTTCTCTCTCCCTCGGCAACCCAGAAATAGAAAATAACTAAAAGGTTATTATTTGTTCACTACACAAAGCTCTGTCTGCTACAGACAGAGATTATCTGGCTGCCTTTAAGTAGGTCATGCAATTCCACGCCTTAGTTATATGTGTAACTCCCATGAATTCCAGAGTGCAAGTCATAAGACAGAATTTAAAAATAAACATCTATTCATTCATCTACTCAACAAATATTTCTGGAACATCTGCATTTCAGGCTCTGTGTTGTGAGCTATGAAGAACACAGACTTAGGTAGGATTTTTGTTCCTACTCTCCAAGAACATTAATTTCTTTCATTTCCATGTGTTTCATTTATAGGCTGATCATTCCTAAACCCAGCCTTATCGTCACACATGAAGTCAAGATTCATAAACACAAATGTCCACTAAATATCCCCTTTTGAATGCACCATAGGCACCTCAAACCCACTATGTTCAAAATTACAATCTTTGCATTCCTAATTCAAACCTGCAGAAACATCCATCCAAACATCCTATCTTGGAAACATGGGTGTTAGGCTCTCTATCTCTCTATTTTTACTATCTACAATGACTCAATCATCAAGTTTTTTTCCTTTCTAAGTATTTCTCAAATTGATCCTTATTTCTCTACCCTTAATTCCTGTATTGGTTTAGGTCCTCATTATCCCTGGCCTTGACAGGACAAAAACCACCTAAAACTGGTCTCTTGGACTCTGTTTGCCTCATTGAATCCAGTCTAAAATGCAAATCGAACTGTGTGTACCATCTTAAAACACAAACACATCAAAGGCTCACTAACAAATAATAAAAAATAATCTCTTTCC
>NW_006439717.1:5641227-5670344 GCF_000325575.1 Pteropus alecto
CTAGTTACTATCTATTATTTTAGCCTTCTTTGCCACCCCAGACTTTAAACTTAGTGCTCTTGTAAAGTTCTTATAATTTTCTATGCTATTATCTGTCTTTATGCCTTTTTCCAACTCTTTCCTCTCCTTGTTCTGCCTTTTTCCACCTTTCTTTTCTATGCTAATTCTTATTCATTTTGAAGACTCAACTTATTCTAAAAATCTTTCCTCTATACTTCCAGAACATACCCTCATCTTGGCCCAGCCGTATTATATTAACATCATCTGTTTATATAAAAATGTCAGAAGTATTGGAATTATGTCTTAATTATGCCTAGCATACACTAGTAACTGTTCAACATATGTTTGCAGGTAATGAGGTTAATTTTAATGAAAAAAACACTAAATAAATAGTGGTATATCCATAAAATGGAATATTATACAACAATAAAAAGGATTCAACTATGGACACATGCAATGACATGGATGACTTTTAAAAACATCATGCTAAGGAAAAGAAGCCAGACAAAAAGGACTAAAAGACTGTATATGGATGACTCTATTTATAAGACAGTCCATAAAAGGCAGAATTTAGGGACAGATCCATTCTCTTAACTTCTCCATGATACGGCATCTATGCAAATCACAATCAATCCATGCTTTGTTTAACAATAAAAACACTTCTTTTCTATGATACTTTAAAAAAAAATATCAGAGTTCTTTTGTCCTTTCATTTGACTTTCCACTGTAGATAAATAAGCAACATATTGTGGGAAGTCAAATGAAAGGACAAAAAACTCTGATTTTAGGAATCAGAGAAAGCCTCACAAAAGAGAAAGAACAATATTTAGATAGTTGGATAATGGGAAGTAGGATACTTCATGCTAATATTCCAAATATTAGTATTTGGTTGGATAACAGTGATATTAAATGATAGCAGCTGTGGTTTAGAAACATTTTGCATGTAGTCTCAGAGGTTTCCTGCTACTAATTGTTACAAACACTAACCATAGATTTTCAGAAACCAAATGCAGTGGCCAGATACCCTTTTTCACTTTCTTTCACTAAGATCAATTAAGAATATATCCCTGCCCCGTACCTACACACACAGATACACACACACACACACACACACACACAGATACACACACACACGCGCTACATTTAACTGATATCTCCTGATTCTTCCTTTTGATTTGACTCCTGATGAGGCAAGTGTTGGTTCACTTCCAAAACAGTGTTCTTAGATCATTTTTTAACCTTTTCAGTAAACAGAGGACCGGTCAGGCAAGTCATAGTTTCACTATAGATCTTATTAGCTGATAAAAGAAATACATATAAAATTAGAAAAACTGGAATAGAAATTTTCTATAGTTTGACAGAAAACAGGTTATACAAGGCACACCTAAATATATCACAGATGGGCCCAAGCCATGACTCTTTCATTAGTAGGTAGAACATTTCATAAGGACTACATTTATATGGAATTAAAATCCTGGTACTTAAATTTTAAACAAAATGTTTTGTGGAAGTAATATATCCTGTGCATATCAAAAGTCCTGTATTTGAGGACATTTTCCAAAGTGAACACAAGGGTGAGAAAGGTGTGATTGCTCTTAGAATTTTCCCAGGACCTAATGGAGGCAGAATACTGTAATAAGTGTTAGTTGGTTCAGAGGTCATTTTTTTCTTAGGGACCAGCAATTCATTCTTAGCAAATAAGATTAAATCTAAATTCTTAACCCTAGAATTTGTGAAGTAGGAGTACTTGGTCCCTATAGTATACTCAAATCTTTTGTATTCTAGTAGGCCATTCTGGGTTGCTCATTAGGCAAATATAAATGGAGTGTCCCTCATTTTCCTGCTGCTCACCTCCTGCTGTGTGGTCTGGTTCCTAACAGGCCACACACAGGTACTGCTCAGAGCCAGGGAGTTGGGAACCCCTGACTTAAGGAATAACAACGAGATCTACCTATCAAAAAGTATGGCAAAAGCTGTGCTTAGAGGAAAATTTGTAGATTTAAGTGCTTTATTCATAGATAAAAATAAAGTATTCAATTCAAAGAGCTAAGAAAATTAAATTAAGGTATCTAATCTTCACTTCTTACACTGACAAATATTGAAAAGAGTTAGAATACTTATTATTAAGAAGTATTTGAGGGAGGAAAAAACACTATTGGTGATTGTATAAATGAGTACAACCCTACTTGATCGCAGATAGCCAATAAGCATCAAAATCCATAGCAATTCCACTTCAACAAATTTATTCTAATGATGGATTTGCTCAAAGATCTAGCTTGGTATTTAAACCATAAAGCCTATGCCTATGAACAGTTAAATGTTTGACAGGGGATTAAGAAAACTAATATCAAGAACAAAAAACTAAGGCAATACTGTTAAATGACTCAGAGACCTATTATTATCGTTGTTATGTGCCATAGTTACACTGACATTTCTTCTAGAACCAGAACTGCAAAAGAGAAAATTTTGGTTTTTTTACCCATAAGATTTGTAAGATTGGTTCCTGCCCCCTGCATACCCTCCACATTCCACCTCACTCTCTCTAAAGGCAACAGAAACAAAAGACAGAACATTCTTTAATAACTCCCTTCTCATCTTAAAACCAAAGCTCCTCTTAGCAAAACATCTCCAAAAACCCCATCAGTTTATGGTAATATGTGTTCCACTGAATGTACTTCCTTACACATCAATAGATAAAAGGAGGCACATAAGATTATCATTTAACTTCTTTCTTTATATCCTATAAGTATGGCAATAGCTATTGACCAAAAAAAAAAAAATTTTTTTGACCAAAAAAAGTGAAACATTGCAAGACTCCAATTTTCATTTTACTTACTCCTTTCCGCGTGAAACCTAGCATCCTCTGCAATTAACTTTCTACCTCTCTCATTTTGAATACTGCTCTCTGAAAGTTTCTTGCTAAATTCATTCATATTACAGCAATAATAATGAAGTTTATCCATTAAAACAGTGATTAGGGTGCATGCCAGCATTCTAAGGGAGAAGGGAGGGAAAACATTCTAGAGTACTTGAAAACCCAAAACGTAAAATATAGCCTAATATAGTCCAATCTGGAGAAACATCGTGCCAGTTACGTGAGGTTACAGGACAAATTTTAAATCTTCAAGTATTTTAACCCTACAGCCAAAATTGAATTGACAGATGATAGATGATAGATAGATGATGACAATGATAGATGATTGATAGATAGATAGATAGATAGATAGATAGATAGATAGATAGATAGATAGATGATAGATAGATAGATAGATAGATAGATAATCAATCTTGTACAAGACAACGAATTTCATCTCACTAATTATGTTCTCTTCTCAAATGTTCTGGCAGGTTCTATTATCTTCCTAAAACAAAAATGTGATTAAATTAACATGACAATTTCAGATGAGCTTTCAAAATGGTCTAAGAGGTGTTATGGTTTATTTATAGAGTTTCTGCCTGAGGATATAGGCAGGTGCCTGAAAGACTCCATTACATTAAGACATTCTCACATCTTGTAAAATTCTCTTTTTACTTTGACAGCTCCTAATTCTGCATCTCTTTTGGCTCCATTGGTAGGCTTCTTAGCTCTCTTAAACCATCCTGCTTTTGTCTACTGTGTCATCCTGGGGTAACTGAGGCTATTGCACTATTGGCGGGGTGGGGAAGCCTAGGCAAAGTGTTTTCGGCCAATCATACAACACGCATTTATTTTGAAGGGAGCAAACTTTCCTGCTCAGAGATGCTGCCCAAAATTTTATCCTTGAGGCTTTCTGCTTTTATCATCAAGCCCTTCCTCCCTCCAAGAAAAATAGAATAGAAAAAGAAACCGCTTGCTTCCTCATTTCTCCCAGGCTTACTAGCTTCTCTCACAAGGAAACCCCTGATAAATCTGAATCATTTGGAAGGTGTTAAGACAACCCAACACAACTGACCATGTGAAGGGAGCTCATGTGTTAGAAGCAGGAAAAAACAAAAGAGTCATTCTCTTGGATTTTTCTTCATCCTCCCTAAATCACCTAATCTTATGAAAAGATTTCAAGTCAATGAATTAATAAAAGGATCAATATCATAAATCCATTCTGGAGGAGGCGGCTAAATAGAAAAAGAGAAGGGGAGGAAAGAGAGAAGTCAAAGGGAGAAATGAAAGGTCTGATCCCCTCTGGGTTCCCTTTGGCCAGGACTTAGCACCATGTGGCCTTTTGGAAGTAACTAGAAGAGTAATTCCATTGAAAGAACTTTACCTTTATGAAAGAACAATTGCTAAGGTGGAGAAAGAGGAAGCTACTGGGCAAAAGAACTGACAAAGTGTGGGACGTCAAGCCAGATTTTATGGTGCTTCCCAAGCCATCTCCTCTGGGGCACTACCCGCCTGCCCACTGACTGGACAGCTGTGCCATCACATCCCTCTGTTGCTCTACAAAGATCTGTACCTCCTCTAAGCAAACAAAACAATTATGTAAGGTTTACAAGAAAGACATAAAACAGATTTCATATTATCAAAAAGCTTAGAGTCTAATTTTCCATGGTAGAAATCTCATACTTTGAAACCTACCTGATATATCAAAAAAAAAAAAAAATAGTTTTCAACAAAGGGCAGATTGAAAATCAATTTGTAACTCTATTTGCTCTAGTATTTCATTATCTCCCACATTCCAAGGAATTGAACACCACCTAATCCAAAGGTAATGGTAAAAAAAAAAAGCCCTAAATCTTCAGACCAATGTTTGGGAATTTGGTTCGTCCATGCTTTTCTAAAAAGTAATGGAAGCAGAACCTCAAATCACACACAAGGCTTTTGAGGTCCCCACCCCTGTCTTTAAGTCAGCTGTAGCTAGTGCTTAAGTAAGTATCTGAATAGCAGACGTTTCAAAACAATGGGTCATTTAATTTCCAGTGTATATGTTCTGTGATATGAAACCCTAACATTTAAAAAGTTATCATGTATTATAACACACAGCTCAGCTTTTTTTATGTTTAAAACATTCCCCACATTCCAGAGTGCTAATTTGAGGCCAAATGCTTGGAAAATTTTCTCCTTTAACTCCTTCATGGACATAAACCCATTTGATATTTTTGTTGTTCTTAACTGCAATGTTTTGAACTATAGTTCAGAAGCTCTAGGATCCAAAGAAGGTCTTTAAAAATTAAAGAAGAATAAGGAAAGACAGTGAGTCAGGTGGTTTTGTAAGCCCTTTCCCAAATACACATGGCCCAGTCAAATGCTGTTTGGTGAGGCCGACTGGAGAAGGGGGAAGGCAGGAGGTGTTGAGGGCTCAGGACCAATTCGGTGGAATTCCTGTGGAACCAGAAGTAAGGATCCCTGATAGCTAAAGGTATGGCAGTGGCCAACAGCATCAAAGCCAAGCTGTCAGTTTCCAGGAGGAAAATATTCATAAGTAATTGATTTGAAGTTACGTAGTTAGATTTCCTAATTTTTCTTTCTACAACTTAATGATATTACCCTTCACTTTTTAACCAGCATTTAAAAATTATAATGTAGAGGTCATTGGGAAAAAAATGTGTGCGGCCTATTCTATTTTATGATGTTTGAGAGAAAAAGGCAGTAAAATGCTCAGGGAAATTTCTTTTTAAAAGTCAATGCATTCTTCTATAAGACTGTTCCCAAAATTAATTTAAGCAACCTGTTATTTGAAAACTATGTTATATTTTTAGAGGGGTAGTATTGCCTTTTTTTAGTCCTCTATTGAGAGAAATGTAAGTGTGCAAGCATAATTGCCCCTTTTCTTTTCTCATCCCAAAGTAGATGTTTCTTTATACTATAGGGGAAATCACAAACGCTCAAAACAGTTTGAATAGCTTCTTGCAGTCCCCCATATAAACTCCACAGTGCTGGCTTGTGCATTGCCAACCTAGGGTAAATAATACTTAAATGAGTATCCACTTTCTCAGCCAGGAGGACTATTTTCCTACCAGAATCTCCTTCCAATTTGACTTAATTGTGCTCTAAGAAGCTATCAGCAACGTTAAGTGTGCTGTAAAATTGGAATTGTATTATAGTTTGTGTTCATTAGTATCCCCCTTTTGCTTTCTGAGAAGATTTAGAAAGATTTCACACTCCTGTGATTTAAAGAAATACTTCACTACAGCTTCTGGAGTAGTCTCGAAGTCAGGAGTGCTTTGGGAGATCCCCTCCCCCAGCAGAGTCAGTGTTCTAACTTGTTTCAAAAGCGGCCCATTAAATCACGCTTTCTCTTTACATTAATGCCTCCGATTGTTAGTCATTCTCACATATTTTACCCAACAGACTGTTTTAACCACCCAAGAACATGATGTCCCCGGAGACAGGCTTCTTAAAAAATAGAAATTAGAAAATCATTAGTGTGTAAATCATATCACTCACTGGAAGAAAATATCGTGGATTGATGGAGCCGAGGTGAGTTTTCTAAGGCAAAGACAGGTTAGAAAGCCCAAAGGAGAATGGATGTTTATTCGTAAATTCAAATGGAATTAATTGAAGCAATTTAGTGCCAGTTTAAAAACAATGTCATCCAGCCGTCGAAAGTGCTGCAATTGTCTTTCACAGTGGATTCATTAGCCAGCAATATATTTTGATTACTCTTCTTCGGGGACCAGCTTTAGTCAATTAAAAATGATTTATGATTCTGGGTCTAAACTGTAGTTTTGGAGGGTAAAGTTCATCCATCCACATAACAACATATCCATCTAACTTTAGACTGAAAATTTTTTCAAAACTTCCATAATCTGATTGGTTGACATAAAGAAGTGAAAGAGATTTAAGAGCTTGATGCAATCAACATGAATGTTCTATTGATCCTTAAAACCAGGAGTACATTCCTTGCAGTCAAGTCTTGGAACCACAACCCTGCTGCTCTCTAAACACATTTGGGTTTCCCTCTGTGGGTCCTGTGCCGCTCTATCAATCTCTTACTTGTTTGATACCAGAGAGTAGTGACAGACCATTCCGAGATTTACATTAGTCATGTCCTTTTAGTTCATGCTTGAGTGCTTATGGATTACAACATGTTCTATACATCCTGCATCTTAAATCTGCCTTGTAAAATGAAATAAGGCAGAAAAACATAAATTTTTTAAACTAAAAAATTTTTTGAACTAAAAAATGTTTGTTCGAAAAGGAACTAAATGAATATACTAATAAAGATTTCATCAAACCAGTCCTTTGACTTTCAACATCTTGTATTTTTAATGAAAAGTATTCTTGTCTGAAGTATTTGTTCTTCCCTTTCATAACTCTTCATTACAAACCATTTATCTTTTGCTTAATTCTTCCTTCGCATCTACCTTTTGCTCTGTTTCTATCACCTCAAGCAGGCCTTCATCAAGTCAGGCTTGGGCCCCTGCAGTGACCTTGTGACTGGTGTCATCTGCTTACTCTCTCTCATTCCGTCACCTTGCATTTCAGTAGTAGAAACACTTCTGAAATACCCTATTCTTTGATACACTGCTCTATTCAAAAACTCCAATACTGCCCTTGTACACAGCAATTATTGCCAACCTGGGCCCTGGGCGAATCGCAGGTGAGTCTCTCAGGCCATGGAAGAGAAATTGGCTGAGCAGGCAGGATCCACATCCTTGTCCATTTCAACCAGAACACATTCACTTTGATCTATTAATATATTGAGTCCCTGTTTAGTATATTGGCACTTTCAGTATTATCTGTTTAACGTATTGACAAAATGTCACTTGAAAGAGCATTACACAACCTTAAAAATGTTTCCAAACCACTGACTTACATGCAGAATAAAGAGTAGATAATTACATATAATGTTCAAGGCCCTGTGGTCTGATCTTATCCTACCAGTAGAGGTGGCTACACGGTGACAGTTAAGTTCAGCTCCAGGTCGAATTGCTTGTACTCAAATCCAGGGACCACTCCTTACCAGCATTGTGACCTTTATTTAACCTGTTTCTCATCCTTTCTGAACCTTTAAAATACCAATAGGCACCTAGCTAATAAGCTCGTTGTAAGGATTAAATAAAATTATATAAGTGAAGTATGTAGAACAGTGCAGACACAAAGTCAAGGATCAGTGGTATTCCTCAGGATTTTCTTTCAAGCCTTGGATCCTATTAATCCCTCATGTGAACTCTGTTAGAAATGAACAGCCCTATTACCATTCCACAGATACTCCCTGGGCTTTACGTATGCCTTTCCTCTTCCAGGCCCATATGCTCAAATTAGAAATGCAACCATTTGTGGAGGCTGCTGCTTGACAAGCAAGAATGAGAAGGAAGGAGAGAGGATATCAAGGAAATACCCACTAAAGCACCTAACAAGTACAGTCTTATCTTTGAATGTCCTGCTCTCCCCTAGTCACTGTTCACTGAACTGTAATACAGAGAAATTAGTGCTTTGCTGTAACAATGGGGTGGGGAGAAAATAAAACTGGAAGATGCTCATTTACTGACGGAATCTCAATTGCTTAAGAAGCCCTGAGTATATATTAACAGACACCACTCCAGAAGTCAGTACTTATGGAGTCATTCTGGTCTAGAAAAAATAATTTAGATTTTAAAGTGAATGCTCCTTTTGGCCTGTTTAAATACTGAATATGCCCTGGCCCCTTTCAAAGAACAGGAGTCAAGTTTCATCTTCTGAGCCAACTTTCTTCCTCTTGCTTCATTCTACTCTGTGTTGGTTTTCTTAACAAGGTAATGTGTTTTTAGTATTTTTATATACTTCCCAGAACACTTTGAGAAAAATGGTACCTCATGAGAGTAAAATAATATATTCCAACAAAGACATTGTGCTTGTAATTACCCATGCCACTTCTTTACCTTTTTGCAAGAACATCCTGAATTTTGATCACCAGGAGAAGCATAATGAAGCACATTATGAAACTTGGGAATTTCCTCATCTCTTGAAGGACATTAGGTATATTTTGGAGTGGGGGAATTTAATTTTGTCAAGTCATAATTACCACATTTAACACATTCTGTTTCAATATGCTGATCGATTTTATGAAAGTCTCAATCCTACTTGCCACACCAGCTTTCTTACTAGATTTACAATTTTTGCACCATTTGCAGTTAATCAGATAGTATAACCCTAGATTTAATATATGTTTCTAGTTTTCCATTCTTTAGTAACCATAGACATGCCCCATTATGTGTCTGCCAATTCCAAAATTCAGTGCTTAGAGGAAAAGGAAAGATCTTTTGCTTTGGCTCCTAGAACTGTAACAAGAGCATATGAATTTTCTACAACTACACATCTGGCTTTTTGTCTTTGTTGTCCAAGACAAATCAATTCCAGCAGACTACTCATTGCCTTGAAATCTTTGGCTAAAAACAGAACACCAACTGGGTGGAAGTCTGCTTAGCCCATTCAGTATTCTGGCAAAGGAACAGGGTGGGACATATCACTGCATTTGTCTTTAAATCTTTCTTAGTGACTTCATACAACTGAAGGAGAAAAAAAGGTTATAGAGTTTATTGATCAATGTGCCAGACCGTGCTACTTGCTGGGAATTCAAAAATGCAAAAGTCTTTTTCTGCAAGGAATTCACCATCTACTGAGGGAGACACATCATAAACAGATCAACTTGCTATCCTTGGTTACTAACTGAGGCAAAACGAACGAGGAAATATTTACTAAATGGTCAGACATCTTATCAGAAGGAGTTAGAACACCTCCAAGAGCCATAGGAAAAGCCTCCAGACACACTATATTTGATTCCATGTACCAGGTAGAGAAAAATCAACATTCATAACTTACCAGCTTATCTGAGCCATGCCTAGAGATAATTCCAAGCCTATTTATGAGTACAGGGTCTGAGATGCCCCACCCTAGCAAAACAAAGTGAACTATTCATAAGAAATGCTCCTTGTCACCAAGAGGTTATATTCTAAAAGAAAGCATTGAGTTCCATTTTGTGAAATACAGCATGCATACTACTGACATACAAGACATGTCACAGCTGGTATAACAGGCCACAGCTCAGGAGGCCTTGAAACATGTCTTAAACTTTCCTAGAGGCATTTCATATGCTTTTTAAAAAGCTTTTTTTAATGAATAAATAAAACTTGCCCTTCATTTTCATGAACACTTTCCATTTAACTGTGGTCTCTTCGCACATGGGGTTAGAGGTAAAGTCAGTCAAGGGTATTTAAACTTCAACTGAGAACTTGTCTACTCTGAATTCTTTAAACTGCCTCATGATGGTAATAAGAGCATATTTATGGATGAGCATCAATACTGGATATTCCCAAGAGAAGAAAGAACTCCTCAGGGGGGGTCCCAAACCCACTCACAGCTCTTATTGCTCACTTTGCATTGGCCTCTGTAGATTTGCTTAAAGATGTGTAAAATTTTATGTAGTTTGACAGTCCCCTGAGGGCTCTCATGTGTGTTGTTTATTCCTCTCTGTATGTGATAGAACATTCACTCACAATTTTCTTCCTGGACAGCTTTAGAGGGTTGGAGAGACTGTAAATATTTAGTTCTTAAAGTCAAAACTATCCACATTTGTTCAAAAAAGCTTTGTTTGGAAAAGTGCAAAACATCTGTTCGAAAGATCTTCTAGCCAGCTTCTAACCTAACACAAACTATAAAGGAAAACACAATGTGATATCACCTATAAGGGAAGAAGATGTGGATTGTATGGAGTGGTACATGGTCTGGAACCCAGATGTATCAGTTAGAATGTTTGGGACTACAAAAATTAGGAAACACAGTTCAAAACGGCTTCATCAGATGGGTACCCTTATTTTCTCCAATGTAAGAAGTTTAGAGGTAGGGATATTCCAGGATTAGTTAATTCAGCAGCTTAATGACATCCACAATGACTCAAGTTCTTTCTGTCATCCTCAATGGGCTTTTTCCCTCAATCATATGTCTTCATGATTGCAAGCTGGCTGCAGCTGCTCCAAGCTTCATATCCCACCAATCAATCTTAAGGAGGGAGAACAGGGTGCATTTCTTTCTTAGCCCTTTTTTCAGAGCATAGTACACATTTCCAGATGTCATTATGTAGAATTATCTTTTTGTCTTATTGATGAGAATTCTGTCACATGACCATTCTTAAAGCAATTACTTAGAATTATCTTTTTGTCTTATTGACGAGAATTCTGTCACATGACCATTCTTAAAGCAATTAATAGCAAAATAATGGAGTTACCAGTCTTCACTTAGACTAAGGACTAACTTCCTGAGGTTGGGGCAGTGCTTGAAGTTCTTGTCTGCCCAATGCATGAACGAAATTGGAGGGAAGTGGAAATGATGGTTGAGTAAACAACCAAGTGTCTAGCTCACCAGGAAATATGAGTACTTTGACTTTGCTTCTGATCCAGTCTTTCTAATGACTTTCCTTGGTCAGGAAAGAAGGCACTCTAAGGCACTGATTGAGAACATGGCTCATTATGCATACAGGCAGATCCTAAATCTGCCCTTTACTGGCTGCATGACTTTAAGAAAGTTACTTAACATTTCTGTGACCAGTCTACGGCCATGCTACTCTGAACAAGCCTGATCTCGTCTGATCTTGGAAGCTAAGTAGGGTCAGGCCTGGTTAGTACTCGGATGGGAGACCACCTAGGAAGACCAGGTGCTAGAGGCATAAAAAACAAAAAAATAAGGGATTGTAAGATGACAAGGTCCTTGCAATCTGTGAGGTCAACCAAGGGTTGCCTTGCCTAAAAAATAAAAAATAAATAAAAAATAAAACACATTTCTGTGACTAAATTTCCTCATAGGTACAATGTCAGAAAAAAAAAATAGTATCTACCCCAAAAGGTAGACATGTAGATTAAATACTATTTATAAAATGCTTACCCAATTATCTAGCACCTGGTATCAATAAAGATTAGTAACTGTTATTAATATATTATTCCAAAAACTAGATCTCAATTCCTAAAAGAATTTAAGAATCATCTTTTTCATGCTGCATTAAAAAAAATTAACTCAAAAATGAAAGGCCACCAAAAATCTCTAGAGATTAGGAAGAGGAGATAGCAGAGTTTAATTGTATCAATAAAAAACTAACACCAGTGCCTAAGCACACACTTGATCTTACGTTCATATTTAACCCTTGGGCACATAATAATTTCATTTATTTCAGGAGCTGAGAAGAAAAGCATATTTAGCATTTATAAAATAGCATGTATAAATTCAAGAATAAGTTAGCTATCTCTTCAGAAAATACCAAAGGGCAAGATCACATTTAAAACCATATGTGTTGGGTTCACAGTCCCTCTCTCACCATATCCTTTCTCTGTCTATAATTCCTCCTCATTATTCATTTGGCAACTGCACCCTATAAAAATACTTAAAGCCAAAATTCTTGTGCCTTTTTCCCCCTCTTTTCTTCTGACAAATACATTTGCCAAGAGACTTAAACAAGTGAGAAGGAATTTATAAATTCAGCTTTAAAATCAGTTACACCTAAGTAAGATATGCAGAAACTCAATTAAACATTGCCTTCAAATTCCAGCTTTGTTAATTCTCAAAATGAATGGTCTCCTGAGATACATTTAGGTGGCTTTAAACCATCATCTTCTCAATCTTTGCCATACACTATATTTGCCATACACTTTATTATAAAGAATGTCTAATTTACTGGGCTAGGTGTTTTTGTTTGGATCCAAAATGGATTTGGCATCTTAGAAAAAAGAAAGCTAACGTGGTTAGCCAATCAAAACAAAAAGATGAATAGGTTCAGTAAGAACTACTTATTAGTTGCTCTTTGCTCTAAGACCAGTGCTCTGTTACATCTCTGATGTATGACCAACACAAATTAGAATTTTAAATGACACTTGTAAGTTTTATTTGTAGCCCCATTTGAAATCTGCTCTGAGAAACTTTCAGTCCAAACTAAGCTATTGAAATATCAGTGTGTTTCTGGTTTGAATATGACAAACTAAACAGCAAATCTCCCCTCACATTTTTATAAATCCCTGAAGCAATTTTTGAAGCTCAAAAAAATGATTTTGAAGTTTTTCATAAACTCCTTATAAAACTTATTCTATGACTTTTCTCAGTACCAACAAGGGCTCTTAAGCCAGATGGACAGAAAGACAATCAAGAAAGAAAGCATACAAAATCTAAAACAAAAGTACAGTCTCTGAATCATATAATACAACATCCAGTTTTCTGTTGAGTTGTAAGTTTGCCATATGGAGATAATAAGGGAAAAATTCCAAATACAATCACCATGGATTATTTTTCTCTTGGAGCCTTAGATGTTAGTCCATCCTTACAAAAAGAAAAACTCAAAGGATAACTAATAATATACATAAAGTTAGTTGTTAATCAAACTCAAAAGAAGACAAAATAGTATTTTGTATATAAATAGACAGTTTAAAAACTTAGGTGTTCCATACAGAATTAGTGTTCACCCAACACACAACCAAAATTGGGCAAAAATTCAGGGCATTCTGAAAAAAAAAAAATCAATACCAGTTAGGGCAAGAATTAAAAATGACACCATCTAGGCCTGTTCTTGTTTAGGAATGTCAAAAGAAAAAATCTATAATATTTTTTTGGCCTTTCTTTAAAAGAATTTTTTTACTTCTTTGTTCTACAAGAAAAAAAAAAAAAACAATAATTAGCAAACCACAGATGAGAGTTCTCAAATTTAAGACAACAAACTATGCCACACAAGACCACAGTTGCTGCCATCTTCACTTAGCATGCCCAATTTTTCCCTTGCTTTTTGAAAATTCCAAATCTCAAGGAAGGTGCAGGGAGTTGTCACTTAAAGTGCCTTAGGAAACCAACTAAATGAGATGAAATAAGTATTGGAGGGATGTTATCAAGTTACTCCATTCAAGGAGACAACAAATACTGAGCAATAACTCTGTGCAAGAGTCCTAGCTCTAGAGAATAAAAGGTATATGAGCTAAGAATTTGCTCCTATAGAAATTTACAAACAAGTAGGGTAATGACTATACATAAAAATTAATCATGTGCATATATGCTATAATTGAGTTGTACAGAATTGCAAACTTTTAGCAGGGTTTATTATTTCTTTTTAATGAAAAGAGTTTGTTTCCATTTGGTTTTTACTCTCCACTCTCCCAAACATTGACAATAGAGATGAAGACAAATCTTGCCTGGGAGATGGTAGAAGGGCCTGAAGATCTGGAGAATCTCAGCACTAACAAGGAGACTTGGACAAGTATGGAAGATGTCTCCTTCTTGTTGGGCTCCCCATAGAATTCAAGTTCCACGGGGATGGATATCATGTCTGCCATATTCACACAACTCTTCCTAGAACCTAGGAAAATGCCTAGAACCTAGCCAAGTGTTCAATTGAAATTAAGTTCATTATTTTTAAACCATTCTGTGGAGTTTTCTTTTGGAAAATCAAACAGGATGAGATAGGGCTGTTTAGTTTCACTGCTTTTTAACCTATTCTGTGGAGTTTTCTTTTGGAAAACCAAACAGGATGAGATAGGGCTGTTTAGTTTCACTGCTGCCCTTTCAATTGTCTAGCCCAGTTGTAGGAGAGGAGGACAAGGTTCTGAAGATCTGGGGCTGGTAGAGAGACCAATGTTTACTTGGATCTGAAGGCACTCTGAAGCCAAGAGGGTGGATGGAGGTGCAGTTGAGATATAGGATCCTAACAGGTTACCTAAACAAAGTAGAGAGCAGGAGCCAGAATATGGATAAAGCAGGGAAGCATGAGAAGAAACCAGTGCAGGCAAAAGGAGGGAGCTCTGGGGAAATGCCTGATACGAGCTGCTGCTGTCTGGGTGATGGGTACACCATCTACAGTAGAGTTAGGGACCAAGTGGGTATTGATAATCACTTTGTAATTCATCTCACATCAGACCTAAATGCATTCTCCAAGAACCATATGGCTTCAAAAGCATCATCTGAAAATTAAGGTGTCTATTAAGGTGACAAAATAAATATACAAAAAATCAATAGCATCCATTGGAATAAACAATTAGAAAATACGTTTTTAAAGATCCAATTCACAATAACAACAAAAGTTTTAAAACTTACAAAAATGTTCAATATCTATTTGAAGAAAACTTTATTAAAAGACCACAATAAATGGAGAGAGATAACATACTACTGATTAAGAAAATTCAATATTTTTAAACTATCGATTTCCTCATGGTAATCTGTAATTTAAACATAATTTTTATCTATATCCAACTGAATATTTTTCATATCTGACAAAATTCTAAAGTTCTTCTAGAAGACAATGTTTAGAAAAGAGCCAAGAAATAATATTAAAAAAAAAAAAAAAAAACAGTGAGTAGGAAATGTAACATACTTTAAATAAATTAAAATACTTTCCTATTGGTACAATAATAAATGGATGAATAAACAAAATACAGAGTTTGGAAGTTGACCACTTTTATACATATAAATTTAATAAATGAGAAATGTGGTGTGTGAATTCAATAGGAAATGATAAATTCTTCGAAAAATTGTATTAAAAGCTAGGGTGAATATTTAGGAAAAATAGAGTCAGAATCTTACCATATGCAAAAGTAATATCTAAACACAAAATTTCATTTAAAATACTGTTTAAAAAGGATATTTTCAAAATATTATAGTGAGGAAGTTCTTCTTAAGCAAAACATATCACTCTAAAGTCAGACAGAAAAAGAATGAGAGATTTGAGTTCATAAATATTTACTTTTGCTTAGTTAAAGAAACCATAATCAAAGTTAAAAGGTGAACTAAAGACTGTAACACAAGCAACGCAGGAAAAAGTATTCAGAAAACAGTTTCTTAAAATCAATATAAAATGCTAAGCAAAATCAATATGAAAAGTTAAAATGAACTAAGTATATGAAAAAGCAATTTACAGAAGAAATATAAATAGCTAGTAAATATTGAAAAAGATGATGAAGTTCACTAATGATCAGGGAAATTAAATAAAAACGGCAAAGTATTTTTCACCTACTTGATTAGCAGAAATTAAATTTATTATTAATAACCAGTTTTAGTGAGAGTATTAGTATAGGAAAGGCTGTACTATTGGTAGAATTTAAATTAGATCCCTCTATGAACTGCAATTTGCAGTCTCTATCAAAAGCTTAAATATATATACCTTAGACACTTAAGTTCTACTTCTCAGAATTTATCCTAAAGAAATACTGAGTATAGAGAAAACTTTTGCCATATGATTTGAAATAATAAATTTTGTGAGACTACTTCATTATGTAACAAATGGTGAATTCTATTTTGGTATTTTCATATTACCAAATGTCACAAAATCATTTTTAAGAGAGATAAGTTTACATATTCTGATAAGCAAAGATGATCATGATAAACTGTTACATAAAGAAAGTTACACATTTAGAATATAAAGTATGATTACATTTTGTTTTAAAAATACTTGGAAACTACTGTGTGTATATGTGTGCATTTGAATCAAAGCATTAATAAAAAGCAAATAATTAGGAAAACAAGCATCGACAACGTGGCTCTGAGTCCCAACGCTTTACACAATTAAATACTTTTTTAGCCACTGAACTATTCTTCAAATTAAATCTTACGCAAAAACTCAAAAAGCAGAAGACAAAAGAAAGCAGAGTTTCTATTATTGAACCAAACACTCTGCTCCCCACAACAGCTCTAAAGTTCCTCTGAAGAATAGCAAGGGTTCCTTGAAACAGGGTTTAAAAACCACTGTTTTACTAATGTCGGTGTGCACTAGCAAATTCTTTATCATTTCATTGTTCTCCACTACTCCCAGTAAATACAATAGAATGACACCATACACATATAATAATATATTAGTATTTAATAAAAACAACAAAACAAAGAAAGGAGAGAGAGAAACCACATGACAATGCCATTTGATTCTGTCCTACACTCCACTCAGGAGTCAGGGTCCTGAGCAGAGTGAGCATGAAGGATAAAAGATTAAAATGCTGTTGGTTGGTTATTCAGTCTTGGTTTCCAAGGGCTTTCATGGTGTAAGTACCTTGCTATGATGAATATAATTCTAGTATTTAAACACCCGTTCTTTGCCAATTGAATTCCAGGAGCATATCCCATTGCTGGAGAAAATTATGACTGAGATGGATTCATTGAAAGGTGAAAATGTCAGTCTTCGGCTATTTGTTTCATAGGAAATTTTCAAGAGAAAATTTAACCATACAAATTTTTGCCTTTCTCACTGACTTGGGAACCTTCCTAATTCTTATGGAACATGCAACCTCAACTGTACCAAAGGTGAAAGTTTAAAGACATTCGAGAATCAAAGTGGTGAGTTAATCTGAACTAACTCAGGAGCAGCAGCCTTCACAAAGACAAAGGCTATATCAGAGCAGAAACTCAACGTTCAATTAACAATCCAACAGAACAAATTGGGAAAGATGATAGACAAGCTGTGATAAAGTCGAAGGCAGTCAGAGGAAGTCTATTCAGGGAGTTTAGCACACAGAAAACAATATAGTGTCTATCAAGAATGTGTCATCAAGTTAGGTCACTGCTGGTAGTTGGCCAACAGGTATGTCTAAAGACAGACACATGGTGATAGGTCCAGAATCAGAAAATATGCAGAGATTCCAGCAAGCAACTGGCCTCAGAGATTTCTAGTACTAAGAGGGTCCAGGCACAGGATTGAAATTCAGGGCAGGTATTTAGCAAAAATTGACACAGAAAAACAGTCACAGTCTCGGCAGGACAAAGTAATCAGCAGGCCACCCAGTTGGACTGTAGCAATAAGTCAGGAAATAACCAAGGGTTATTTCCCCTACTAGGACACTCAGCAATGTCTAGAGACACTCTGGTTGTCATACCTTGGAAGAGTACTACAGACATCCTCGTGGTCAGAGGCTGGGGATGCTGCTAAACATCCTACAGTGGACAGAACAGCCCCACAAGACAAAGGATTATACAGCCCAAAGTAATGCCACTGCTGAGAAATCTTGGTATAGAGAATAACATAGAAACACAGTTATAGAAACTATGACACAAGTCAGGGAATGGGAGTTAATTACACAAACAAGGCATAAATGTGAAAATGAAGCAAGAGCAATATAGTGAGGTTGAGTTGGAACTGAGTCACCTGAGCTACTCTTAAACTAGGTTCTTTTATTTCCTCCTAATTAAGGACCATGTATGTCTTAGGAACTTGAGTAAAAGATACTTTAGAAGTAGATATGTGCTCAAACACTTACTAGCCAAGGAACATTGGGCAATTTATTTAATCTCTACACCTCAATTTCCTTTTCTGCAAAATAGGAATAATAATAGCATCTGCACTTAGAATTGCTACAATAGTAAAAAAGAATAATGCATGATAAGTGTTTCTAACACTGCGGGTAGCTCATATGACATGGTTGATAATTAATAATTATAGATGGGTATCGAATAGCCGGGGCTGGGATGGGAGATGTTTTTAAATAGAAGAGAGAAAAAGAAGTGAAGCAGTGCATTACTAGCCCAATCCACCCCAAAATTATCTGGTAGAGAGTTTTCAGAAAAAAAATCAGGAATTAAATTTACTTAAAGCCAGAATTTAATCATAGGTTAGTGAAAACTAAAAAGCAAGAATATTAGAAGGAAATTTCTCTGACATACTTGTTTCAAGTGTTTCAATCTTTAAACTTCTATGAGAAGTCGAAGTCTCTTTTTTTTTAGAGTGATTAATTATAATATTCTATTCTCAATCCTTTATTGTGAAACGTTATGGGCCCGATATTTTCTCTTACTAAATCAAAGATATTCCGGAATATAGTCAATCTCTCTTCTTCTCAAGACATTAAAATACAATGCTAGACTATGAGCTTAAGCATCTAATACAGATAAATGAAGGGCTCTGACAAAAAAAAAAAAAAAAAGGCCTGCTTGTCCTATTCTAATGCATGATTAATTTTCAGGAATTTACATAATAATAAGAAACAAAAAAGAAAACAAAATGAGAGGAAGTGGAAGTTATTATATTGTACGTTTGTTCCTAAAAGTAGCTCGGCTGGGGTTTCCAACCCCTCCTAAATCCCCAGACAGATTAAAGGAAACCACCAACATGTGATGAAACCTCAACATCATAAAGATACCTGGAGGGAAAAAGTCACATCAAGGTCTGGCTCCTTGAATCCCATCTAAAGTAGGAGACTGAGCAAAATTCCAAAAGGCCTCTTCTGTAAAATGTTTTGCCTCTGAAGCTCTCCTTCAGCATGGACCCCAAAGACAGCATTTAGAAGGCTCCCGAGTGGTGTCTCCTGAGATTAAAAAAAATGAATATTGCCAATCACCAAAGATGGAAGTATTTATATATTGGAATAGACGGGCATTGGAAAAAATACAAATTCACCCAACTGGCATATAATTGGGTGATACGGCCCTGGTGTTGCCCAGTTGGGGTAACACCAGGGCCGTATCTATGCATCATCGTTACCTTACCAGGTGATACGGCCCTGGTGTTGCCCAACTGGCATATAATTGGGTGAATTATATGCCAGTTGGGCAACACCAGGGCCGTATCTATGCATCATCGTTACCTTACCAGGTGATACGGCCCTGGTGTTGCCCAGTTGGGGCAACACCAGGGCCGTATCTATGCATCATCGTTACCTTATGAGCTTAGCTGATTCAGGTGTCCAATCTGATTTCTTGAGGTGTTAAGGGTGAGAGAAAGGCCACAAGCTCCTTGGCTTACTAATTATTTTCCAGAAAAAGAAATGGGTATAATGTTGGATGACATCTTTAATAAAAACAACTAATATTTGTAGCTTTACCACCTGCTTTCATATATATTATTTCATTTGAGCTCAATGTGCCCGTTTTATAACTTTCAGGAAACTAAGGCTCAGAGTAGTTAAGTGACTCACTCAACATCACCCAGCTAGGAAATAATAAAACAAGACTCACACCCAGATACAACTGATTTCACATCCCATTCTTGTGATTCCATACATCATGCTACTTCCTAGCACCTTCTCCAGTCAAGCAATAAAAAAGAGAGAGAGAAAAGAGGTCTATCTCACCTGAGAGGCTGCCCCCCATCCTTTCTACCATACTTGCAGGAAGAAGAAATTTCCCAGCTTTCCATTTATTATCATCACCATGGAAGAGCTTTACAATGTAATCCAGTGATCTTCCTTTATATTCTCCCCACTCTTTCTCGTACACATAGCAAATGCTGCTTTCTGAGGGTTACTATTAAATTATTTTCTATCACTATGTCTTACCTATTTCATAATGCTATACTCCAAAATTAAACTACTTATGTCCCTTTATTATTATTAATCTTTATCTCTAAACTTAGATCAAATCGAGAAAGGAACATTTTGAATTGTGTCCATGTAGTAATTTTATTTTAAAAAATGACTCTTTAATATTTATTTACATATATGTGAAAGAATTCAATTTGGAGCAGTGTGTGTGTGTGTGTGTAGAGAGAGAGAGGCAATTCAAGCTACTTTCAAGATACAAAAAGACTTCAGACTACAACTATAAATTCCAAAGTTCAAAGTGAAAAATCAGTTGTTTTTAATCAGAGTGGTAATGACAAAACTTTGACATGCCAAATATCGCAGACAATTGTTTAAGAATTTACCGTTACAGTGTATATTTATTTAGAATATTTTTTTAATTTAAAGTTATATTTAAATCTTTAAAGTATGTTCTAAATTTCCTCGGGTGCTAAATTATGATATAAATATGTACAATTACAAGCAATAGTAGAGCCACAGATTGTAATTATTACTGGTAATGACAGCTTCATAATCTTTGACATAATAATTTTTGTAACTTCTATGGTAATATTTATGTTCAAAACATTAGCTAATTAATGCTTTAAAAAAATCATCACAAACCATATGAACAAACAAATTAGTCTGCTCTATTGACATTTTATATATTTTCCATTAACTGATTAACGTCTATTTACAAAACTTGAATAACAACTGAGAAATCATCCAACATAAATGTAAAATCCAAAGATTTTTTTTTTGGCTTTAGGAAGACAACCTCTTTGTTTATTATTCTTTGCTTAAATTGCCTCTTATTTGTGGAGTGTGCTATCCAGACCCATTCTTCATCCTCCTGATTCTCTGGGCTTACATTATATAAGGAAAGAGTCATCAGCCTTCAATAGCCAAAGTAATAGGTGAATTGCCTTAGCCACATGGGACATTAGCTAGTAGTCCAACTACTCTCAAACCCACATCCCCACAAAATGTGCGTTGCGGGTTAAGAGGAATAAGAAGCCTTTCTATCATATCTTGATAAATTCAAAATGCCTCTCCCACTTTCTCCTTTCTTCTTTATTTGTAGGAATATAATAATTATTATTTATTAAGCACTTATTATCTACCAAACTGTGCTAAAGGCTCAATGTATATTTTAGCTCATTTCATAATTATAAAAACCATGTGAGGTAGGTATTATCAAGATCTTTATCCTTATTATGATATCATCATCATTATTAAATAAATAAATAAATAAATACAATTAAAAACATTGAGGGTCAAGAGTTTAATTAACTTGCAAAAGATGAGACAGAGCAAGGGAAAAAGCCAGTTCCACCTGATTACACAGCCCACTATCCCAACCAGTACACCAATTGTTCTCAAACTTTGGCAGGCCTCTGAACCACAGATAAAATCACAGATTCCTGGACCTTACCTTGCAGTTTTGATTCAGGAGGTCTGGGGAGGATCTCCAGAATTTTCATTTCTAATAAGTTCCCGGGTGATGCAGATGCTGCTCAAGAACAACACTTTGAGAACCACCGCAATACACTAACTTTTGCTAAAAAAAATTGATCCTTCCATAGATGGTCCTGTCAAATAAATAATTTGAAATAGGAATGTTTATTTGTTTTGGTGGATATTAGCCAATATTCTTCCATGGCAGGAGGGAGAGAACAGGTGCTGGTATTCAAATAGGCATGTTTTATCGCAAAAAAAAAAATACCAGTTTTATGTAAGAGGTTTTTATTTTATTTTTTTATTTTGATTTTTTTAGAGAGCCTCCCGTCCTCATTTATCATATCCATAGGGGAGACATTCCCCCAAATTCATGTCATTCTTATTCTTTCTCGAAGACTCTTTAGCTACTTCTTTACTCTCCTGAAGATGAGAACATTACCACCGATGTATTCATTTTCTGAATCCTACCTTTGGAACTCCCCAGTCCAGGTCCATCGCTGAGGCTGCACAGCTTATACACAAAAGTAGCAACAACAAAGATGCTGCCACCCTCTCACAAACCTGCAATGGCTTTTCCCTGTCAGTTAACATGAGTTTGCTCTTCATTCCATAGGTTTGAGAATTGAGCTCATGATTTATTTCTATGATAAATTTGCTTATGCTAAAAAATATGCCAAGTCAAAGCCTGGAACAAGATTTTATGGGCCAAGTAGTAAACTCCATAAAATCAGGGTTTAAAATGGAAAATGTTATTCAGACTAATTATGGGTCATGCAATTGGGCATTACTATAGCAAGCTTTGCTTAAATGTTATCCCAAATGAGGACATCAGAAGAACATATGTGCCACAGACACAGCCCAAATTCTTGGTCAGCAATGGAACAAACCTGCAGTGGCAAAGGGGTGTGACTGCCACTGACATCCCTGTGGCAATTTCCTCATTAGACAGCCATGTGGTGAGCCTTCTCAAGCTGTAGACAAAGGACAAAGGATAATGGTCTTTAGTTTTTAAAGTGTGGCACAGAGGACAGGAAGAATGGGAAAAAGCAATTCCTAAATAAAGGAAAAAGTCTGGGGGGAAATCTTTTCAAAACCCATTTTGAATAAAAATAAATTTGCTATGCATTCAAGAGCTGAAAAGACTTAATTTCTGAGATATAAACAAATTAAATGTATGAAAACTGTTTACTATAATGGGTACAATTGATATAATTGTAATGATGGGCTATTATTTTGCTCAGCTTCATTTCAATTGAAATAAAAGCTTCATGAACAAATCTTAAAGTCCAAGATAACTGATTACTTTATATTCTGAGAGATGAAATGAGTTCTAAATTTAAAGTGTTCTTTTCTTTGCTCAAAATGTATGAATGAGGTCTTTGCTGATAATTCTTGATATTCATAAAAATCAGTCTATATTTCCTAAGTAAACTTATTTTCATTTTATGGTACTATTAAAAGGCTGAATTGAACCTGGAAGAAGGAAAAAATGCTTTAACAGCCAAGGTAAAATCATGATGTTCAAAGTATATAATATTTCACTCACCAAGTATATATTATCCAACTTTATTTTTTTCTATATCTATTTTTTAAAAAGAAATACTATGGACCTCAATCTTCATCTTTCATTGCATACTTTAATAACATAAAAAATACCAAACAAAATGAAATTAATATGTACTTGAAAAAATGAAATTAAAGTTATATAAAATATAATATTATATATTATATGATTATCATATAATATATATTAAGCATATATTTTATATATATACTTAATAGAAAATAGGAACAGCATCCAGAAACACAGCACAATCTAGCACCAACTCAAAATGTTGCTGATAAGACATTTAGCATTTCGCTAGAGTGTTGGTTTGCAACCTCAGGAGCTTACCTTGTGAAATCTGAAACTGGCCTCCATACATGCAGGACAAGGAGAGACAGAAGAAAATGGGAGACTATTACAGATTTGTGACTTCCATACCTTTGTGTTAGGAGTCAGATGCCAGGGCACTTCACTGTCAATCACTACAACAACCTCTCCTTGGTTCTTCTCAATTTCTCAGAGATTCCACCTCTTAGCATCCTAGCGAGGCTTTGGGATAAGCCCTCAGACCCTAATCCTCTGCAGTTGTGCCCTCCTAGCTTTATAAGACAGCACACTAAGTTCTCCAATGTACCATCCTGCTCTTCCACCTTGTCTACTAGGCCCGAAGCTAGCTGAGTAGTGGACAACTGCATGTTTTTCTCTAATCTCAGCTCTTCTTCCAACTTTCTAACTCAAGTTTCAGCCTCTAGGTGAGTATGGGTGGCCAGCCAACTGACAACAGTAGACGCTAGCCCACTGCAGCAGTCATTCTTTTCTCTTTGCTATATTGCGCTATGTGCAGTTCCTCAAACTTTTCCCATTTTCCCATTTAGAAAAGAAAAGTACAGCTCACTGCCAGCATTCATTTAACATCAGGCGTAGGAATGCTATGTTTTCTAGAATTTGACATTTTCAGTCATTCAACTACTAAAAACTGAATGCTATAAATAGAATGATGTCATTTATTTCCAAAGACTATCAATATAGTAGAGCAATGCGAAAATAATAATAAAAGCGAAATATTTCATGGCAAACTTTGGGGGTAAAGTTAGGGCTGTCATCCATGAGTTACCTTGGGATAAACACTGTAGCTGCAACTGCCACTAGTGAGTATCCTCAAGGCAAAGAGGAAAAGGGTTAAAGCAGCTGGTGTTTTGGGGACGTCCCTGTACTTACATCACCCATAAATTCCTAACATACGGGCTACCTCTCCCCACATAGAGGACAAAGACCAACTTGGGAATTCCCCAGCAGGTGTCTCTTTCCTAAGACCTATTACTACGATCTCCAAGCTGGCTTGCCAATTGTTGGTGAAGTCTGAAACTGGCCCCCTATACACAGAGGGCAAGGAGAAACTGAAGGAAAAGGCACACTCCAGATTGGTAGGTGGCAGCTTTACTAAGCAAGGGAACTTAAGAGGCTTCTCTTGGGTGACACGCAAGATGAGCAGATTACTTTCTGTGCTCACCAGAATCTTACAAGTTTATACAGGGGCCTGAACTGGGTTCTATCACATACACCATCCAGATGGTCTCAAAAACACCTTCCTCTATTACTCAGCCATAAGAAGAGATGAAATACTGCCATTTGCAACAACATGGATGGACCTTGAAATAATCATATTAAGCGAAATAAGCCAGACAAAAAAAGGTCGAAAATCACATGATATCACTATATGTGGGATATAAACCTAAAAGCAACAAATGAAGAGGACAAACAGAGACTCATGGACATGGACAATGGATTAGTGGTTATCAAAGAGGAGGGGGAAAATAATAAAAAAAATAAAATGTTAAAAAAATTAAAAATGAAAAAATAAACACCTTCCCCTCTCAAAGTTACGTCTTTGAAAAGGCTTCACTATGGAAATGGTGGGCGGAAGTACATTCCAAAGACAGGGGGGAAGGTAAGGATACTCCAATTGCCGAGGCCCAGCTTGAGGGTCAATCAGCAGTCATGTCCTCTCAATAACCTCCTCCAACATAGAGTCTAAACTTGAACTTTAAAAAAATTAATTCTGATCCCATTAATTTTGTAAAAGCAAATTAACCTTTTGAGGGAAGAGATCTATTTTTTCATTTTTATATAAAGATATTGATAAGATAAAGGAAAGTACTATCAAAATGTAAGAAGTCTATGAGCTGGGAGAATTGTTGTCACATCAATCTTATACCTGAGAGCACTAGATATGCCACAAATCTATTTTTTTAAATAAATAAGTGTGATCACTACTAGGTGTCAGGTATTATGCAAGATGAATAATAAACAGTCCTTACCCTTAAGAAATGTACAGTCTAGTAAAGGGTTAGAGTGACATACACAAATAGAAGACATGAAGTGATAGAAGTCTACTCTCATATTCCTTGCTGCCTAATATAGCCACTTATTTAGAGTTACTTGAAGACCAAAGTCATCTTATACTGTAGGAATAGACCATGACCTGGACCCTGGCTAAGCCAGATTTTGCTTCAGTATTTGGTTCATCCAATAATACCCTGATCAATTGAGGCTTGACTGACTTTTTTTTTTTTATCTACCTAGATTTCAGATTGTGTACCTGCCTTCTCGTATGGATTGTCCCCAACCCTCTGGAAAGATCATCTGAGTTCTCAACCCCATGGTTCAGATGAGTAACTGACTTTCCTAAACCAGTCATCTGCCTAGTAAGCCCCTTTCTCCAGCACCACCCACAAGCTTAGCATAACTAGCACATTTTAGAGTTAAAAACACATGCAGCCATAGCGAAAGTTATTCTCAGTTCATGAAAATCAGGCTAATTCTGATACCATCTATTAGAAGTTTGAAGACAGAAACAGTACCCACAGACAAATGAAGCAGCAGATTAACCAAATACATACATTGAATGTGTACAGCAAAAGTTGCTGAGAAGACCACCTGTATCCAAAGACTACCTTCCGAAATAGCTAAGGGCACTGAGCTTGTAGTTTATTTCCCATTAGAGTAACGTGTTTTGACCCTGCCTTAAGAGACCACCTGCCTAACATGAATGCAGACCATTTACTCAGTGCATTAGACTATTAGAGAAAAAAAAAAACTTTTGAGAAATGGAGTTAAACAAAATGCATTGCCTAGCCAGCTCCAGCTTCATATATGCCTGTCTACACAAGCAATGCTTTTCTTAAAATCACCCCACATGAGGTTTTAAGCTTCCCTACTGAGTTCTCAGACCCCTGAGAACGGAAACAACAGGCTTCCAGCTGTTCCACAAGGTGAACTGATGCCCAGCAATGGCCATACTTAATGGTTAATGATTCATAGAGAGACTATGGCCAATCTTGTTGCTGGTTTCCTGGGGTCAATTATGGGGACTCCATTCCACACAAGATCACCCAGAAAAATCCTTGGGCTAATTTTGGTGATATTCAGGGTCATCTACATCGACTTTAGTATAATTATAGGTTATTTAAGTTCCAAAGACTCATTCCACATGTGTTAAAAGCATAAACTATAGGGAGCATTGTTAAACTGAAGACCACCTGCCAGAAAGACCACTTAATTTTAGAACCCGGGGTGGTCTCCATATGCAGATTTCATAGTTTTACATTATGAGTAACAAAAGGTTAAATACATTGTGCCAGGTGGTAAGTGAAGAGTTAGCTTGTTGAGTAAAAGTAGAGTCAAGAAGAAAATTATGGCCTTTCACAGAATTATTTAGAAAAGAAACTTCAACTAATGTATAACAGCAAAAGAGAGCAGAAAACAAGCCTGTCTATGATCAGAAATCAGAGTTGCTGTTGAGCTAAATGGGTGGTGGGGCAGTAAAAGTACTAGAGCAATAAGTATGGCAGGACTTCCATATTCAAAGGCTACTGATTGAAGAGTTGAGAACAACTGCTGCCCAGTAATGCTTTTGACAATTCTTGCAGGCACTAGCAGCCAATGGAATGCCACAGAAATGCACAGGTAAATACTTAACAGGTTGTAACCCTTAAAGACAAAGTTAAATATGGCTGTGAATACATACACACAACCACAAGCCATTACAAATAAAGTAAAATTAATAACAAGCAAATGGAGAGGGGGCTATCTGCTGGTGGTCCCCTAGAATCTGGAATGTGTGTACCCATGAAAAAAAGGAATTTCACTACGTCTTTAACAAGGCTGCTTTTTCTGGTTTCTTTCTCCAGTTATCAAAGCTTACATAAAACTTCCACCAAAGGAATTAAAGAAATAATTCCTGCCAGGCTGCCAGCAAAGAAGGAGCAGAATTTTCCATTACAGGTTGCTAGAAGGTATGTTTATCATTGCTCCTTTATGCATGCTGCATGTGGGCTCTGTAATGAGCATATGGTAAAAAACAAAAATTTCATCATGGCTGAGATATCATACTAGCTTGGCCCAACACATTAGATTTTATAGCTGATCTTTGCACATTGTTAACAAATACTGTGAAATCCAGGAACCCTGCTTTTAAACAGCTGTGAGAATTCATTGACTTCTAATATCTCATCCTAAAAAGCAAGAATGGTTAATGAGATCCAATCTGAGCACTTTCTGAAAACTTAATTTTGAAGTTATGGGCCCTAGTAAAGATATATTAGCACCTAGTCGATACACTATCTAAATTTTACTTTTGACAGTTGAAATTGTACATTTTACTTTCGAACCAGGACCAGGTGGCTTATTTTGGTAAATTGATGTTTTCAAAGAGTTTTAAAACTTACCATAACCTTTTTTGTTTCATTTGGGGTGTTCTTTGTTCAGCATTAATTAGCTATAAAACTCAATCTCTTGAATTTACCTTTTAAAAATGGCCCTCTTTTCCGAAAGAAGTGAAGAGCCACTATTAAATGCTTATGGCACAGTGTCCCGTAGACACAATTCTGACTTTTATTCTCTCCAGAAACAATCATGAAAAAATAAAAAGTTTTTGCACAACAAGATGGTATTAGATAAATAAGTACATTTTTTAAAATGAGAAAACATCAGACAAGCCCAAATTGAGGGATATTAACAAAATAACTGATCGGTCTTTTTCAAAAATGTCAAGGTCATGAAAGACAAGGAAAGACTCTTCAGATGGGAAGAGACTAGAAAAAGTAGCTAAATAAATGGATATAGGACCCTGGGTATAATCCTGAAACTGGAAAAGTTGTTAGTGGAAAAGTAAGTGAAATGCAAATAAAGTATTATTCTGATATTAATAGTATTATTCTGATATTAATTTTCCGGTTTTGATGGATGTACCATGGTTGCATAAGATGTGACTATTAGGGGAAGCTGTGTGAGAGGTATATGGGAACTGTGTACAATTTTTGCAACTTTTTAAAATAATTAAACAATTAGTTCAAATAAAAGTTTTTTTTAAGTTTCAGAAAGAAAACAGAAAAAACACCCTAAATTGCCCGCAAAGTACATCTTAGTGATCGAAGTCTCAAATGAAGTGAGGCATGAGGCATATTGTAGAGTCCATGAAACCAGTAATGCTATTAGCAGTTCCTGTTTCCAAAGCATCACACAGTTCTTTCTTAGGAGACTAGGTCCTAACAGTGGTTTGGCTTTTTTAGAAATCTCTGGACACAGAATCAAATTGCAGAGTCTATAAAAATTTATCTCTACTTTTATCTTATCATATCAGAAAAGAGGGAAAAAAAGGTCTAACTATATTAAATAACTTGCCTAAAATCAAAACTAATACTATTTAATAATTAACAATGTTTACTGTATGCCAGGTGCTATGCTAAATATTTCACATGGATTATCTCATGTATACCTCAAAACAATTCTAGGAAAAACTGTAATTATCATTTTGTAATAGTTTTCTATTGCTGCATAACAAATCAACACAAACTTGGCTTAGGACAACACAAATCTATTACCTCACAGTTTCCATGGGTCAGGAATCTCGCACATTTTAGCTAGATTCTCTGCTCAAGATTTCATAAGGCTGAAATCAAAGCATCAGCTGGCTGCATCCTCATCCGGAAGCTTGACTAGG
>NW_006439717.1:5670366-5710392 GCF_000325575.1 Pteropus alecto
TGTACTATTGATGTCCCTACTTTCTTGCTAGCTGCTTTCACATTGAATAGAAACTGGGAAAATTTTTTTGGCTCTTGAAAAAAAATATTCCTCAAAAGAACTACTTTTTTTCAATTAAATTTATTGGAGTAACATTGGTTAATAACATTATATAAGTTTTGGATACACAATTCTATGGTACATCATCTGTATATTGCATTGTGTGCTCACCACTCAGAGTCTAGTCTTCTTCTGTCGCCATATATTTGACCCCCTTTACCCTCATCATACTCCCCTCAGACATCTTACCCTCTGGTAACCACCATGCTGTTTGTGTCTATACGTTTTTTGTTTCAGAAACAAAAATTTTTGAAAGTCTGAATTTTGTTTTCATTTTTTAGAAATGCAAAGAATTATAGCTCACATAAACTTTAAATTAGAGCCTATATCTGAATTTATGTATGTTAATCTGTTTCCTTTTTAAACATCCATTTTTATGTGTAAAATAATTCTGTTTCCTGTTAGTGCTGCTATTGTTTACATGTGTATACTCATTGCTAGTATAATAGGAAGTTATGTGCTTCATCATTCAGTAAGCACCCAAATCCACATTGCTGTGAAGAAATAGGCTAGACTTCCAAGAGTCTAATGATGTATAGGACATACAAGAAATACACAGCAGAATGAAATTGTAAAATCGTTATGTGAATTGATATAATGAGTACTTTCAATTACATAAGGTCAAGGATAACAGCATTTTAAGCTGAGAGGCAAAGAAGGTGCACAAGAGGGTTAGATATATTTTCTTTTCTTTTTCTGGAACACACATGCCTACTCTTTACCCCCTGACCGCAACCCCTACAATAAAACTATTCATCTTTCAGATTCCAGTTTATCCTTTCCATGAACACTTCCCCTACTCTAATTCTAGGTTAATCGCCCCTCCTAAGTACCCATACTTGTCCTATCATAGCACTTATCACATTGTATTGTAATTACCTATTTCCAAATATTTTTTTCCAAATTTTCCAAAAATATAGGCTACGAAAAGTTCCCAGTGATGGGGGGTGGGTGAGGGGAGTCTCTATCTTATTCTCCATTACATGCTCAGCACCTAGTGCAATGTCTGGCATCTAGTAAACACAAATTATTATTATTATTATTATTATTATTATTATTAATATTTAGGCGAGGCAACCTTTGGTTGACTTCACAGATTGCAAGGACCTTGTCAGCTTACAATCCCTTATTTTTTTATTTTTTATGCCTACAGCACAATCCAAGCACTAACTAAGCCCAACCCTGCTTAGCTTCCGAGATCAGACGGGATAGGGCCTGTTCGGGGTGGTATGGCCGTAGACAGACACAGATTAAATGTATGTTAAATAATTGAATTAAGTTGAGCCTGGTGCCTGAGAATCCCATGACCTGATAGACCTGAAAGGAAATAATTCATTCTTTGATCAATCCATATGGGGTTCCAGAAATCGCCACTAGCAGTGTTCTATTTAATTAACACATTCAATTTAAATCATTTCAACAGATATTCATTGAGTCCCCCCACCTAATGTCAGGGGCTGTGCTAGGCAATGGAGTTCAACAGAAGTGGTCTGGGACCCTCAGTGCTGCTGGTGACATCATATCTCCACCTTGCCTTTATGGAAGTTTTGACAGTCCCTTGTGCTCCCTTGAGATCATCCCTCCCCCAGAAGACATAAGTTATTCAGTGACCTCACACCTTCTCAGTAATAAGTAGGACAGTAACCTGATTGCTTACCTACGTCTAAATGATTTTAAAACTAACTCTATTCTGCCTCACAACTCTGTCACCATCAGAATTTCGTATCTCTGAGTTCATCCATCATCACCCAACATCACCTATTGCCACCAAACTCCCGTTCAGCCACCTACTTCCAAGGTCACATTCTTCATTTTACCTCAAATGATTGAAACCCCTCTAAGATCAGTTTGAATCATCCTCCTCTGACAACTATCTCCTAACCTCCTACTTCATTTACGCTGTCATCCTCATTCTAGTAACCTTTCAAACATATGGAGATTTCCAATCCATTAGTACCTTGGCACAGTGCATCACCTCTCCTATCTTCTGCTGTGATTTAGAACCTAAAATTAAGCTTCAACATTATGTATTACTTTGACATGTGGGGACAATTAGGAGAGCTTCAAATGGCCTAGTTGCAAGTTCCCCTCTTCACTCTACTGCCACAGATGAGATGCTAGCCAAATAACCTTCCTTACCATGGGGACCAGGAACAGTCCCTGCTTAATCCTGAACAGCAGGTTTTAGTTCCCTGCAAGCCAACAAAATTATTTAAACAAGCTAATCACATCCCCCAGCAGAAACCAGAGGGCACCTTATCCTCTTGTTACTACTACAAAACCTGCTTTCAGCACCACTGGTTGTTTACTCTGTTTCTAAGTGCAAACCCTATGCGGCTCTACATGGCAACTGGTGTCCTCCCTCTCCTGGCTGTGAGTATATATGACTAATAAACTGCTATTAATCTCATCTGTCCAGTGTTGAGTATCATGTGTACAACCATCCTCATAACCCTAGGGCAGGAATTCCGCTCTCACTAATGGGGTAAAGAGGAGACAATCAAAACAGTAGTTCTTATATCCCATCCTAGATTTCATGATTCATCATTACTTTTAACTCCTTTGCCCCTCATTTCCATCACCATACTTTTGTAGAAAGCACAATTGGTTAAACCCAACTATCTTCTCTACCTCTGCAGTCAGAACTCTTTATTGAAGAAAATAACACAACCAATATTCCCTGAACTTCCTTTAAAGTCATGACCACAAATTTTAAATGAACACTCAACACCACCTGCAATTCTTACATATTCACTTAGTAATTTCTCACATTTGTATCTTACAATCCCCGCCTTCCCCACCCCATCCCCTACTCAATACATTCCACCCATACTAACCATCTTTTTGTTCCTTGAACTCATTGAAAGTGTTGCCACTTTCTGAGTCTTTATCCTAGCTGTTTTCTATACCTGGAATGCTCTTCCTGAAAATATTTGAAAAATATAACTATCAGCAATAATAATTTGGCTCAAATGTTACCTCCTCTGAGAGATCCACCCTAACCACACTAGTTGTAGAAGACCCCTACATACCAGTTCGCTCTACACCATTCTCCTGTTTTGTTGTTTTCAAAGAACTATCGGAAATTATCTGTTTTTTACTTTTTTATAGCATGGGAGCTAGACATTTTTCACCATTCTATTCTATCTAAAACAATTCCAGATACATAATAGGTACTTAATAAGTATTTGTTGAATTATAATTAGGAATCAATTTTCACATAAAAGAGAAATACAGTGAGACTATTATTTCACATGACATCATGGCAATACCAGAACTCCAATTTTATCTTTTACAGTGGACTTTCTCTTATAATTTTTAATCATTTACAAACCAAGAGAAGAAGTTCTTCATTTAAGAAGTGTCCATCAGAATCACTAATCATTTATGTCGCCTTAATAGTTATAAATCTTCTAGAACCTCTGTACATTATTGATGGCAAAAGCCTAATCAAGAATTTAAATCCAGACTTTAATCAATATCAATAAATTCACATATGTCCTATATCTTCAATCATGTTTATTATACTGATTTGTCTTAATGATGAGTGACATATTTTCAATAAGAGGAAGTAAAGTTTTCTAATATAAATTCATTTCATTTAAGATTTTGGTCTCAAGCATTACCTGGAACCAACATGCTTACCTCCTTATATTCCTTATATTACTATGAAGTGGTTAAACGTATATCCACAGTACTAGATTCCATTATATTCCACTCAAATTCTTGACATATAATTAAATGTAAGGGAAACTTTGTGGCAGGAAACAGTATTTAAAACCATTTAATTTCATAAATATTTCATGGTACAAGGCACTGTGCCAGGTGCTGCAGGGGATTCGACGAAGAGTAAAGTGCAGCACCTGCTCTCAACGCACAGCCCTCAGAAGCACTGCTTTGGGAGATAAAGGACATCATTGAACAAAGAATTTCATTTGGGTTATCCAATCAACTGAAAACACCAAGTTTGATTTAAAAGCTATGTATCTGATGACAGAACCTTGTAACAGCCAAAGGTTAAGTGTAGCTTGACACCCATAATTTACCAACTGAAATTATCTTGTCTTTTTATATTTTCTTTCAAATAACTTCAGGGGAATAATATCTGGCTTGGGTTTAGACCCTGGCTAACTCTGAAAATTGTTCTGCAGCATTTATAAATTATTCTAATGTTATTTTTCTACCTTATGTTATCCAAGAGAGATGGCAATATAAATATAACCAAGTAAAGTCAATTTATTCAAGAAGACTTGATCCAAATCTTAGATGAATCTAATAATTCAAGTCACCTCTGGGAGCCAGTTACCAGCAGATCATAGTTGACAGGTTGGTATCATGTCAAATTCCTCCAAAAGCTCAGCAGCTATTAATAGCTAAAAGCATTTTGTAAACATTCTTTAAATATTTTGTTTAAGGAAAAAAAAGAAGATAACGGGTGAAGAGAGAATGATTTTTTAGAGAATTAGGTCAGGGAACCCCAACAAGGAAAAATCCATTGCTTTGAATCTGTGATGAAATATCCTCCATAAATTTAGATATTTGTCAAGAATGATTTATCTTACACATCAACTAGGTCTTTGGTCCATCGATTTTACAAGGCACTTTGTGTTGGACATATGGTCCTGCTTATGGAAAGTAAGGAGAATGGTAGGACCCACTGGCCCACCAACGATGCAAATTTTAACTCTAAAATACTTTAAAGAATTAAAGTAGAAGGTGTTACTTTGCACAACATAGGTGTTTACTTAAAGATATATATATGTATATTTCTCATTACTTTTTTCTTAATGGGAGTGTAGAGATCAAAGGAATTAAGGAGGAGTGGGAGAGATCTTTTTCGATGAGAGAGGGGTTTGCTTCTTTCATTCTCTGTTGCCCACATATAAATTTCTAGAGCTGTGACACCGGAGGAAGTGTCCAAGAAAGTCAACAGTTAGAATGGCAAGTAGATTTCATCTCTGATGCTAAAATATTGACAGTGGCTGCTTGAAACAATGTGTTAAGAAACACGCATGCCATGTACTTGCTGTTGCAGAACTGGGCATAGGGCTCTCCTTAACTCACATAATCCTTAAATCAAGTCAACATTTAATAACAGAAAACACCTTGTCACCTTGGTCCCACCAAGTTGGAGGAACTTTCTGAGCACTATAGTCTCACTCTTGGTCTTCCCTTCTCTCCTTTCTGCTTATATATTCCCTATTTATCAATTAAGGCTCAACCCAAACTCCAACTTCTTTAAATCCTTCCTCACGATTCCAGCCTTCACACATTATTCTCTACTCACAAACTTTATTACATATACAGTATCTGTTACATAAGTTAGACATCATATTGTTTTCTAGCAAAAGCCAAAATTTCAGTAAACCAGCAAGGATTTATATTTCTTTTGCTACACATTGCAGGGCCCAATACCCTTCTGTTAGTCACATGATATGTACTTTGTAAATGCTTGATCTTGTATTGAAAGGCTGTGAATTCCAAGCTATTGGCAAATGCTCTCAGAATTATCAAGGTCCGGTTTATCTTAATATAGTCATCCATAAAACAACTTATAGACAAGCTACAATAAAAATAGTAACATGGGCTCTCTTCTTAAAGAAGTCGATTTGTCAAAGTAAGGATAAAGCAAAGTAATCTCACTTTTAAGTTAGAACCGTATTTTCCAAATGATGTCAAAGGCTTTGTTACAGACTCATCTTTTTCTACTGCTACTTTTGGTGTCACAGAGACTTCCCAAAGCCTACTGAATGCATTCCTCATGATAAGGTTTGGTCCTGACTATCCCCTGCTGTTATTGATGGATGTAAACAAGACTTGCTTTAGGGCTCCAGTAATTTGGACATTAGGACTAAGGTGTATCTTCTCAACAGGGAGGAGGCAAGTTCTCCTTAGGACTGGAATTCGATGCACAATATGGGTAATAATATCCATCCCAGAGGGCTTCTTAAAGGCTTTGTGGTAATGGATGGTAATGGCCCTTAGTTGGGACCTGAATACCATTGGGTAGAGCATTCAAAAAATTGATAGTATTGCTATCGTTATAATCTTGATTTACTTGTCCATCTTCAAGCCCAGTATTGATGTCTTAGGAATCCAATTTTGTTCTTATCAATTTTTATTCAGGAACTTTTCTTTGTTTTTGTCATTCCCTACCCTCTACAAATCCTTCTCCCGGTAATTTGGTGCCCATCCTATCAGTTGTCCAAGGCTGAGATGGTGGAATATAATTATCATGACTGACCTTTTCCCAGTAAGTTGGTTCATATTTAACAGAGACCACTCTCAGATCATGTAAAAATTTCACATCCTTATTTTTCCTTCTTTATGGCAAGCTGCTTTGGGGTCTCTCTGTGCCTTTTAAAAACCTCGTAACTTCGAAAAAAAAACTAAAAAACAAAATCAATGTCATAAGCTGTCTGTTGCTATTCTGGTAAAAGATCAGTAAAATGAGGATAGATATTAAAATTAATAGATGAAATAAAGTAATGAGGCTTGGAAAGTATCTATTGATACCAATTATCAATATTCTTTCATGTTCTCCTCCTCACTCATTTTCCTTTTCTCATTTCCATAGACAATTGAGAAATAAAAAATGAAAAATTAGTGTTATCTAATTTGAAAAAGAAAAAGAGTTGTATTAGGGAGATATATTATGACAAGGAGTGAAAATATCCTGAAGGCATTATTTTCTCTTTCTAGAATATCATCATTTCTTATCCAGATACTCTGTCAAAAAAGACATTTTTTTTCCTTGTGCCTAACTTCTGTCTCAATCCATGTGCCACTTAAGGGTGAAGGGACATTTATACATTTATTCAAGGCCCACTTTATGTCTAATTTCAAATAGTAAGAGTAACTTTTCCTAATGCCAAATAAAGAATAGATCTTTGACCTAAAAAAAATGAAAATTTTCAATCTTGACAATTAAGTCAAATTGAGTTTTAATCCTCACGATTTATTCTTCTTTCTAAGACTTTTGTAGTCCTTGTATACTTTCCTGGATTGTCCTACTTTGTCTCTCCTTGTTCTTTTTATTTACCTAATACTTTAAGGCAGTGGTCCCTAAACTTTTTGACACCAGGGACTGGTGCTCCTATAAGAATCTAATGCCTGATGATCTGAGGTGGAGCTGAGACACTGGGGCTAGCACTGCGGGGAGCCTGCAAATACAGATGAAACTTCTCTCACTTGTCTGCCACTCACCTCCTGCTGTGTGGCCCAGTTCCCAACAGGCCATGGACCAGTACTTGTCTGCAACTCCGGGAGTTGGGGACCCTTGCACATAACATTATGAGTTTCAGTTAAATATAAGATGTACTCTTAATAAATGTTTTTTTATTATTATATTGAATTTGGCCTTCTCCAGAGAAACAAATAAGCAAACATAATTTGTAAGTTGTAATTTACTTAATCAACTTCATTGATGCTTACTTCATGATTTCTCCTTAGCTCCTTTCACCATTCAGTTGCATCCAGCAAGAATTTATCCAGCACCTACTTTATACTTCAACATATGTAAAGGAAAAGTAAAACGTAATTCTTAACTATTAGAAGCAAATAGTCTACTTGGGATTTATTTAGTTTCTACCATGCACAGAGCACTATATTAAAGTATGTTCACATATTTACAGTTATATAACAATACATAACAGAATACTAGGGTTTAAGAGAAATTACTTTGGATTCTGTTCTATCTATGTTCAATAACAGTCATCAACCACTTTGCCTGCCATGCTCAATATCCAGTTCTAATTTTCTAATTCAACTAGTTCCATTCATATCCTGTGAAAGACATAGCCCTACTTTACAGCGTAACCCTTCCTGCCCCAAAAAGAACTAGTTGGCTCAATTGCAGATACTTGATTAATAGAGGCAATCCATAGATTAGGAGGGGCCAATTATTCTCAATAAGTGATAATGAAATATATTATCTCTAAAGAACAACAATAAGAAAAGAAATATATAGTGATAATTATAAAGGCAATCGCCACATTCCCTGACTCTACAGAGGTCTGTCATGCTTTCAAAAACTTACAATTTCCAATCTGCTCTCCTTTATTCTAGTAAGTGATGCTCTTCATGAGGTAGAAATTGGCTTTACTTTCCTTTCTTACCTCAAAAGTAGAATCTCTGTGAAAGATGGGAGTGAACATTGGTTGTTTGGACTGCTTTGCATTCATTCTATTTCCTTTGGTTACTGAATATTCTTTCCCTTGGAGGAGTTAGTTACTTCTGGACACAGTCTGAGGAGCAGGCGAATGACCCAAGCTAAGCCAGTCACGTACTCCTGGAAATTTGAATACCAAACAGAGGAATGAGAGGATAAAAAAAAAAAAAGTCTCTATTTCAGCAGCAGCATCTTGACAAAATTTTCAGGTAGTTTTTGCAGCTTCACTCTAGAAATACCCCTACTAGTTTTTTGAGCCTCTAACTAATATCATCCTAATAAATTCATTTTACTACTGAAGTTCACAAGAGTCTGTTCCTATTGCTTGCAATAAAGAATGTTGTACCAGAGCAAGCTAATTCTCCATCAAGTATCTGTGCTCAAAAACTCAAAAACTGTTTCTGGGAGAATGCTTCCAGCCAGGATTCCATTTCCAAGTGCCCTGCCACCCTTGTATGTTCATGTGACTAGTTCTCATTATAGAACATAAATGTCAGTGATTTGTGTCATTTCCAGACCCAAATGGTTAAGAAGTAAGTGTGGCTTCTCCACCCTCTCTTTCATCCTGTGTAAGTAGAGTAAATGTTGACACCCAGGGAAACTTAGATGTCATATGCTGGACACAGTACATCCTCCATCAGCGTGGGTCCCTGAATAACAGTGTGGACCAGAGTACCACATCCCCTCACCCCCATGACCCTTACCTCTACCATCTCTTATACATTATAAAAAACTACCATTGCAGTTAAGCCATGGAGATTGCAAATTTTATCTAACATAGCAGCTGGCAGTACTTTAATATAAGCACAGCCAATACAAACGAAAATGTGAAAGTATTTTTATTAGCGTTTCGAAGACTCTGAAACAACTGGGGAAAGCCTATTTGGCAGGGGCAAGAGTCATCTGACACTTCTTCCAACGATCCAGCTGTCAGGATGCCAGAGACTGACCCTTTCATTCTCCCTGTCCCCACTCCTTACCATCAAAAAATGACATTTTCTCTCTCCTCAGCAAGAAGCTGCTCGATGTGTATACTGTCTAGGATGAATTAAGTTCTGAGGTCAGTGTTGCCTCATTAATGACATCATGAAGATATCTTAACACTTCTGCCTTCTTACTAGTTCTTTTGGAGCCTTCAGAGGGACTCTGAGCCAGAAGGATGCAGGTTGGACAGACCCAAACAAAAAAGCAAGCAATATGTCCTCTGAGAGAAAGAGCTTGGAAAGAGGCTGGAGAGTTGTGGTTTCTATTAGTGTGTATAATCATTCCTGCCTAAGTCTAAGAACTTTAAGATATATTCTTCAAAAGTTCTAAGTTTTCCACACATGACTACATTATTAAGTGAAATTTTACCCTCATTTTTTGCCTATAATTCTTTCAATAAAATAAATTATCATATAGTAATTTGTAGCTTTGTGGTGTGTGTGTGTGTGTGTGCGCGTGTGCACGTGCGCGTGCAAAATCAAAGTAAATAAGAAATGCTCATATAAAGACTTTTAAGTGTTGTCTGGGCACCTGGTCAGTAACTCTCCCTCAGCCTGATCCTCAGGCCCTGGACCCCACTACTTGCACATTTTGGAGGATGTCTGAAGGAAAAGTGGGTTCTGGATTAGCACAACCCAATTTGAACCATAGCTATGCCACTAGTCATACATAAATCCATAACCTCCCTGGGACTACTTCCCTAGCTGAAAAATGGAGCGGCCTCCCCCAACAGAGATTAAGAAGGAAACACCAAAATGCAGAAGTGAACATTTATACTGCTCTGGAAGTCACGGCTGTGCAGGGCTCAGAGTCAGGGTGCCCCACCTCCCCTCATCTAATGTGTCTGTGTAATCATTGCCCTAAACTTCTGTCCTTTGACCAACTTTTAGCTGAGGAAGGAGTCAAAACTGGGAGTCTGCATCTCCTAGTTTTCTCAACTATAAAGCAAGGAAAAAATATAACCCTGGCTGGTTTGTTGTGCTCACTGTATCTAAGGTACTTAGTGCAGTGCCAAGAAATATACATATATAGTACTCTCAGTACTGAAGCAATTATAAATATTCTGCTTTGCCTGAAGCCAGGCAACATCTTCATCAAGTCTTAATACAGGCGACGTCATATTTCTGACATGATTTTTCACTGTCTTATGTACTCCAGTTTCATCTGTCAACTCTAATATCTCAAAGTTTTGTGGGGTTCTTTGATAACTTAATTGTGGGGATGACTAAAACAGTTCCATTATCTTCTCTCCAGAGAGTACCCTGAAAAGTACTCTCTTGTAGGCTGAAATTAACCAAGTCAACTCTCCCATAGATTGCTGGCATAACCATTTCATGATCATAATTGGTCTCTCTCAAGAGTCATTTACCTTTACAAAATTCTTTGCAAGTATCTTTCTCTTCGGGGTATGGTAATCTATGGTAGATTTGTTATTTTGGCACTTATTTTTCCTGCTTTTTGCATAATGTAGACCTGAACTATTTACAATCAATGCTATATTTCTATATTAGGGATTTGCAAGTTTCTAGTGTGTGTGTGTGTGTGTGTGTGTGTGTGTGTGTGTGTGTGTTCCATTTCTATTAGTGAGGAAAATGGTATTTGCAAAATTCTTGTGAAGTTGGTATTTAGCATTAAGACATTTTGGGAAAGGATTATTAACAATATAAAAAAGTAAAGGTACTAACATTAACTATGTGTGATTATCTGTTTGATTTTGTATAGGTCTTAAGGTACCAGGTTCTTAAAAGAGCTTGAGAAATATTATCTGATGAAAACTTTGATGATTTTGAGGAAAATTGCACATTTTAAGAACAAGATGTAAATTCTTGTCCCCTGGATGCCATGTCTCCTTTTAAGCCACTTGTCAAGACCCATTTATAACCTTCTTAGAGAGTTCATAACTCTTTGTTCTTACTTAGAGATTTCCTACCCATTAAAGACCATAAATTAAAGCACACCAAGATAACCATTGGAGAAACATACTTCCACTATGAAAACTTCTTGGGTAATACCCAGTATACTTGTTTCCAGTTCTTATAAAGAGGTCTTTTCTTTCTCTAAAACCTCAAAGCCTCACTTCACCTAATTGGTCAGTGCACCATACATTTTTCATTTTCTAACACAAATCTCCTTTGAAGTGATAAGATTAAAAATCACATACACATTTTCTCCTTCAATCTAAAAAGTTACAGTTCTGTGTGAAATTTAATATTATATTAAGTTTTAACACAAATCATCACCAAGCTGTGAAATCAATACTTTGAAAGGGCCAAGGTTTAACCTTAAAGAATTTACTTTGAATTTAAGTTACAAACCTCAGAAGAAAAACATATTAAAAGACTGATTTAACATATATACCCTGTTTTGTCTGACCATTTGTGGCTTATCTCTATCAATAGGATGTGGAGAAGTGCCTAGAAGAAGGGAAAAAAGGAAGGAAGGAAAAGAGGAAGGGAGGAAAAGAAGGAAGGAGCAGAGGAATTGAGAGGAGGAAAGAGAAAGAAAACAGAGAAGAAAGGGAGAAAAGGGAAGGAAGGGTAAAAAGGAAGAGTAGGAGAAAAGGAAGGAGGTAAAGAGATGAAGATTATTGTCTAAATTGCCAGAAGGTTGGCTTGTTTCTTCCTTCACTCGTTTCAGTGCTGCCCAGCGCCTTGGAGCCCATAGGGTAATATTCCTCTAGGGGAAATTCCACGGCAGAGCAGTCACTTCTGAATCTCCACATTTTGGAGAAGAAGAATTGAAATTTTTTTTTTATAAGAAAATAATATATGCTGTGGGAGTCCACAAGTCTATTCTTTCCTCTACGTATATGGAATATGATTCTCCCAGCCTAAATTGGAGATTTTAGCTGCTCTGATTCAACAATATTAAATGTAAGAAACTAGCCATACTATACTCTGGAGTTGAACAGTCAATATTCTACCATTCTTGTGCTTTTGTCTACATACGCAATCTAGATTTAAATTACACTTACAGAGTAGAATTCAGTTAAACAAAATCTTCATTTGTCTGGGTTGTGATAATAATGTAATAAGCTCAATTTCCATAAACCAGGAAAAAAAAAAAAGTCTTATAACTTAATCATTCTACTACATGAAGAAATCATGGAAGTGGTTAGCTTGAATATTTTACTTTTGATCTTATAATACAGCCCTTGTAATTCTGCCTGAAGTACCTTGTTCCAAAGTGTAAACATAGTGAGGACATGTACCTTTCTTCATGTAGAAGACTAGTTGCTATGCCACTGAATTCCACTTCTCCACACCCTTAGAAGAGGGAATGGAGTCCCTGTAAACCTGCTGATATTGGTTATCAGGGTGTAGAGGGAAGAATTTGTTAAGAAGTCACTGACTTTTCTGTTTCTACTTGCCAGGCTGACTAATCCAACGAATTCCTCTCCTTCAAATGCATTCCTTGTGTTGCCTGGACTTTTAAAAGTCACTGGATATTAATATGTTTGGCTCTATTTTTCTGGCAAAATAGACTCTCTGAGCTATACTCCAGAAGAAACCTTTTTTTTCTTGCCTTCTGGCAGTCTGAGAATAGGTTAAATCAACTCATACATTTTTTAAAAGTCAATGTTCAACTAATATACTAAGATTCTGATTTTCAGAGCTGCAGCAAAAGATGTACTGATTTTTTTTAATTAAAAAAAGGTAATTTTGTTTTGCATTTTAAGCAAATTCTTTCAAAATACAGTTCAAGCAAAATTTCAGATATTCTACTTTAGCTTTCAACAATATTACTTAATAAGAAATAAAGTTTAAGAGCCTCACTGAAGCAAAGAATTAATTTTCAATGGGAAGAAAAACGTTACAGTAATCTGAAGATATACATAGATTCTGTAAACATCGATAATTGCAAATAACAAGAGCAAGTGCTATTTTAATCACTAAAAAAGGTATTCATGCAATATCTTCAAAATTAGTAACCTTTTTTCTTTTCCATCTAAAGCCTAGCATCGTGTCTACTCCTTTCCTCCTGGTGTATATTTTCTATCTGTTTTCTGGGTTATGGATGCCAATATCCTCCAAACAGAAGCAACTACATCTTCAATCTGGTCAAATATTAATAGAGCCTTGCCTCCAAGCCGGGCAGAGAATGCAGGAAGTGTGAGCCACAGTGGCTCTGGTTAGATTGCTACAGGCATCTCTGGGGTTAGAACAGAAAATTCAGTGATGACATACAGTCAGGCACACAAGTAACCATCCTCCCATGGACATTTCAGTCTAAAACCACCATATACGTTGGGCCAAAGAAGCCAAAGAAGATGTTTATTCCTCTCCTAGTTGGGATAAAAAGAGAAACAATAACTCAAGGAGGCAGCAATGCAAGGCTCGCTTCGCCTTTCTTATCCTCATTCTGAGAAAGTCTAAGAGTATCTTTTCACTCCAGGATGCTGTTTTTGTTTTGGTTTGGTTTGGTTTTTTGCCTGAGATCAGTTGCTCAGTTTCATGACTTGGCTTGAAATTTCGCTCTGCTTTCAACATCCAGGCCCATTTCATCTGGGTTCTCTTCTGCCTTGATGTCGCTTTCTCTAAAAAGTCTTCCCGATTTTCCTAAACTAAACTAGGTACCCCATTCAGTGCTCCCAAGGCTCCTATCACACTATCTTTCAATACCTGCCTGGCGTATCCTTGAGGACTGAGACCTGGGCTGGCAAGGGGGGAGGAGACCAGAGGAGAAGTGCTTGATATAAAGCTACTGAGCAAAAGAATAAATCACAATTTTGCCTCCCCATTTTCTCCCACTCTTCTCTCTTTATTCAATCCTTGTCTCTCTCAACTACCTTCATGATTGCAAATGTAAGAGAGTCACAGAGAAAAAAAATGCTAGATTTGGTTTCAGAAATCCCAGAAGTCCTAACTCTATTATTTTACTATTTGTGCTACCTTGGACTCAGTTTCCCCTTCAAGATTTTTCATATTTTTTTGTAAAGGTAAAAAAATAATTACTAGAAAACAGCTTATAAACTTTAAAGTGTCATTCAAATGTAAAGTACTATTAGAATTATTATTTTCCATTCCCACCAATTGAGTATAACACCTGCTATGGTTAGAGAAAAGTTAGCACCAAAATCTTTTGTAGCTATGACTTTAATCCCACTAAATATACTGATCAAACACATAGTTATAGATGGAAGAGAACATGAGTTGGTGCCACAAATATTTGGACATTTGAAATCCAATTCAAGAATTAAGAATGTAGCTCCCCTCCCCTGGGCCTAAGGTCACAGTCCTTAGTGCCATACTCAAAGCTCTCTAGATTCTAAACCTACCTATTAGTCAGGATTGTACCTTTTTGCTGCCCACAGAAACACTCTGCCTTCTCTGGCCCCCACATATTGTTCCTGTGTCCCTTCACATAGAGTGCCCTTCCCCTATTTAGTACCACTAACCTCAAGTATACATTTTCTTTGTGATAAGTTTCTTTCACCAAGTCACACATGAAGTCTATTCCTTGTGGAGAGCATAATCATATAATTATTCATTCATTCCAAAAGCATATACTGGCCTCCAACTATGTACAAAGCACTGCTCCTGATGTAGAGAATACCAAAATGAATGAGACCTGTTCCGTCCTCAGAAAGTCTTATATTCAAGGAGAGAAGATACAGACTAAACAAAAAACTGTTATTTGATGTTGGCAGGGAAAAGAAAAAGTATTCTAAAGAGGTTTGATCAATGCACTATGGCAGCATGAGAGAAGGAGTGACAGTTTCTAACCAGGGCAACTAGGAAAGGCTTCACAGAGTGAGTTAATTTGAGCTAGGCGTTAAGGAAAAGAAACAAAGAGAGATCTAGTTATCTTGGCAAAAGGCAAATATGAGCAAAGGAACAGGGCCTATTTGGAGAACCATGAGTGATTTAGCATAGGGCATGTGGAGGGATGATGTAGAATTTTAACCTGGAAAAGTTAAACTGAAGCGAAACAGAAGTTTCTTGTGACCATGCGATATATGCAATTGTTACACTCAGACAAAGTAAACATAGCCCTGAAGTAAACTGAAGAGATAATAAATTACCATTCATCCTTCCAGTAAGGATATATGGAATGACTACAGTTAGGATTGTGCCAGAGACTGGAAATGCAGCAGGAAACATGGAAGAGGCTCTACCCTTAAGGAGATCCTCAGCCTGGTGAGGAGATTGGCTGACCAATAGGTAATGACAACACGGCGCAGCAGTGGAAATACAGAGTGCTAGCCTGGGGAGAAGGTAGTGGGAGTGCATATGTGTAGTCCAGACATTAGGCTCCACGAGAGAAAGACTAATGTGTCTTGTTCACTTCTTTGCCTCTAGTAAAAGGAAAAAGACTGATTTATAGTAGGTATTTGATAAATGTGTTGGTTGAATAAAATAATTAACTTGTTAATATAGTATTAAGTTCCACCTATATCTCTAATTGTAAGAATGAATAGGGATAGTCTGCTGAGTTAGAAAGAAGGTAGCCTATTGAAAACATTTAGAAACACAGACAAAAGTGACTTCTCATCCCAATTTTTAAAATTTTTTATTTACCCACACGAATTTACTCTTGTAATTAGCTAAACCTCCATTGTTGCCAATGTGCCCAATTCAATGAATTTTATTCTGTAAAACACAGGTCCTAGCACTGGATTTGACACAAAGTAGGTACTCAATAAAAATGTAGTAGACAAATGGTTGGGTGGATAGATGGATGAATGGATGGATGAAGGACTGAGTGAGTGAGTGTTATTTTCCTGCAGAGTCTAGATCGATTTGAGTACCTCTTCATAATGTTACCTCGCTACATGTATTTTTCTAGTCCATTGATGTGACTGGAAAAATGTCAACACAATTTAACCATTTTAAACAAAGATATATAAATGTTAATGATGTAGATCCTTGTCCAAGAATTACTGCTCTCATCAAAAGAAAAGAGCAAAAACACAGATTCTGCAATTAAAATATAACCCAATATAGCATATAATAGTACCATAAAGAAAGGCTATTAAATAATTCAAGCACCATTAGGAAAGAATATCCCACTAAAAAGTAACTACTGAAACTATGTAAGGGATATTTTTTTCCTTTAAACATATGCTTCCTTGTAAAAAAAAAAAAAATCCACACATTCTCAAAGATATTAGTCTTATCTTTATGGTTCAACATTCCAAATGCAAAACTTAACTGTTACCAATATAAAGCATTTGCTTTCCACATATGCTGTTTTTTTTTCCAGAAGTTCTTCAAATATATTTTAATGATATCTAAACTTGCCACATGTTCAAGACTTAGAAAGGCCAGGATTCAATAAATCTGCATGACATTTAATTAGACCTTTAAAAAAATCTTGGATTTCAATGGTAATAATTATGTTAATAATAATATATTCCAGGTATTGACATATACAATGTTTTATTCTAAGCCAACCACATAGAAAACATTATTTCTAAAATTCAAAATTTGCAATGCAATCACAGTTGTGCACAAAAATACTTCCTAGGAACTTCCAAGCTAACCTTGGCCCATACATACCAGTAATCATGGTATAAATTGGTAAACCTCTCTGAAGGGCACAATATAGACTGTCTCAAAAGGCTTCAAATCTGTATTCCCTTTAATATAGAAATTATAAAACTAGGAATTTGATCTAAGAAAATAATTAAGGATAAGTTCAAAGCTTTCTTAAAAGGAAAAGTTATCCAAGGATTTTTATAGTAGCAAAATATCAAAAACGATCTTAAATGTCCAACTACAGCCATGGAAAATTATGTCATATAAAAACATTTATGGATGTTAATATCAAGTCCTGGTTTACAATTAAACAGGAAAAGTATGTTATAAAATATATAAAATTATCCAAATGTGTGCTCGTTTGCATGCACACATGGACATGAGGACCTGCAAGGACAAATCCCAAGGTATTAACAGTGGCTATTCTAGGTGATAGGAGTATAAATGACTCCTTTTCACCGATCTGTATTTTTCTATTGTACTTTTTCACAATAAACATTGCTTTTACAACTTACAAAAAGTAATCTTAATTTTTTAAAAAAATTATAATTTTAGCTTTTAAGAAATCTGCTCACATCTCAAAGAGAATAGCCCATGATTTAGGTCTGTGGCCAGAAGTGAAGGATGCTTTAGCTATCTTGTCTTAAAAGAGGTCCTTCCTGGGTTTCCATTTCAACATTTTAGAGCCCTGCAAATACATAATGTGTGCTATTTTTTTAAAGTTCAAAATATTCATGTCTTGAAAAATTACAATATGCCACTTCCATTCTTTCTATTTTTTCCTGGTCCCCTCCCTCTTGTATTTGTAATCAATTTGATGAGAGTTGAGTAGACTGAATTCTGAAATCTACCAATGCTTCAAAGCCTCTTTCACATACACACACACACACATACACACACACACACACACACACACACACACACACACACACACGTTTTGTCCTATACGTTATTTAATAAAATCATTTCTTACTAAAATTTTAACTCAGTTTTCAATGTCTAAACATCGGTTCCTGAGATAAAATTTTGCCACCTAAACAAAAGGAAATCTAAGATTTAAATTGTACTGCTCTTACTCATCTGTAATTACTGTTTCCCATTTGAAAGAAATAGATGGCTTTCCAATGAACCCACATATAAGTTCATTTGTATGAGCAAACTTCTTAAGTAACAAAAACTTCCAAAAACATTCATTCTATCATCTTTTTTTAGTTTACTTAGGGGGTCATGTTTTCCAGAAAATGAAGAATATTGGAAGAAGTTCAAGAAAGACTGGAGCAGGGTCACCATACATCATGAACTTTCAAATAGAATTCCACTTTCAAATATTTTTATTTTCAGTGTTTTAGTTTGGAAAATGTTATTCGCTAAGGTATATAAGTCAGCTCTTAAACAATACCACTATGAGAAAGGAATCTTTGATCTGTTCACAGGTAGGACAGTCAACTTCACTATTAAAAAATCTCAAATTTATTTATTTAATTTTGGCAGACCATTTGCCTAAGCTGGGATGGAAAATTATAGCAACACAAACTTTTAATCCATAAACATACTGAAATAACAGAAGTAAGGAGGAAGTGTCAGTAGGTATGTACAAACATTTTGTATAGCATAGTGGCCTCTGAGTCAGACAAAACTGGGCTCATAATCCTTAACTGGCCATTTTCTAACAGCCCCAACTTGGGTGAATTACTAAACCCCGGAAAAGCCTCAACATCTTCATCAGTATAAAGGGTTGTAAACCTACCACCCAACAAGGTCTTCATTTTAAAGAGGTTTAAATGAGATAATCCATGTGCAACACTTCACAGAATGCCTGATACACAGTAAGCACTCCATAAATACATGTCATCCTCATTTCCAAGACATTGCCATCCGTTCTACGGGCTGATTATTATGAATACGTACTGAATGTAGATTGTAAGACACCAAAAAGATGGTGATGCTTATGAATTGCATAATGATTTTCAGTGGTAAATAAAGTGCTTTTCTGCCCTCTGTATACCACAGTCTGACCTTGAAAGTGTTTTTCCAGACTCCGATGAAAGTCACACAAGCTCAGGTCTGCAGTCATAAAAGGAATGTGGCTCTTAAAAGCTTACGACAGACCACAGATATGGGGCAGTTAACTTATCAAGAGGAAGTGGGCTCTGGTTTTCTTTGCAGGCCTCAGATCCAGGAGCTGCAAAGTTGAGTCACCAGCTTGCTATCTGACCCCAGGCCAGCCACTTAACCTCTCCCTGACCCCATTTCCTTGCTTAAAATCAAATCTCTGCTTATGTTGCATTCCTGTCATTATCTGTACCCACAAAAAATAGTAGTGACTAAAGTATCCCATAGATTTTGAAAATTAATTATTCGGGATTGAGTTTACAAAATAAGACTGTGAAAGGTTTGGAAATGAATCAGTCCAGCTTTGCTTTTTGGTGTTTTGGTATTATTTTAAGAGTTCTCTTCCGGGAATAAAATCACGAACCCAGACAATAAGCTTTGTCTGACACTGTGACCCTACTTGCTGATGAAGCTTCTTGTGTTGGTATTTCTGGGAGTGACAGGATGGAAGGGAACAAGAGCCCCTTTGTCAGAAGGTAGTCAAGAGGGAAATAAATTTTAGTTATTTAAAGAGAGTTTAGGACAAGCTAGGCAGTGTCATTTGTTAAAGAACTAAACCAGAAGGTTGGATTATTGGGTTTTACACTCAGCCACCGCCTCCCTACTTGACCTAGGACAATTTACACAACTATGGGTAGTCAAAGGTGTATTCCCTGGACTAATAAGCTGTCCCAACTACCCACTAACACAAAATAAATGTACATATACACCCCCAAGTAATCATCCAGACAAATCTCTCACTTTTCTTGGATCTATTGTGAATACCCTGAGCACAGAGATATATGGCATTTGTTTTTTGTCCTCATTCACACAATGGTTAGCTCCACAAATGTTGACAAAAGGAGTGATGAGGGAAATTAAGTGTCTAAAGTGTAAAACCTAAAAATAACTAGTTTACTGTATTTATCAGTTTACTGTATTTATCAGTTTTTTAAATGTTTACCATCTTCAATAAAAAAAACTTTAAAAAATATTCTGCACCTTTTCTTGCCTTCTTGCTGAACTGACGTTAGCCATATCACCATTAATTGATTTCCTGGACTTTAATAATTTTTGTTCCCTCACTTGGTACCAGAAACAGTCCTTCGTGCTTCTAATTTGGTTCTTTAAGCTACTGAGAAATCAAATTAACAAGGCATGGCAGTCAAAGTTAGGTTTAGCAATAACAGAAACCCAACTGTAATAGTTTAGATGCAAAATGTGTATTTGCTTGTGTGAAGGAAGTGTAGAGGTAAGCAATCCAGGGAAGAGGACTCCACAATGCTGTCAGAGGCCTTCTATCTTTGCTCTGCCCTATGTGACTTATCACAGTCTAAGAAGGCTGCTAAAGCTCTGACCATGACATCCCTGTTCCAAGCAGCAGAAAGAAGAAAGAGAAGAAGAACAAAAAGATACAACTCTCTTCTTTTCAGAGAACTGTCTTGGAAGTCCTACCAACATTTCTATTACATTTTATTGGCCAAAACTTAGCCACATGGTATGATTCTGCAGACTAGCATATTACGTATATACTCAAAGACTCTAAAGGCTTCTGTTTGAGAGACTCATGGACATGGACAATAGACTAGTGGTTATGAGAGGGGAGGGGGGAGGGAAGAGGCATATGGGGTAAAGGGGGTCAAATATGTGGTGGGCATGTGGGGTAAAGGGGGTCAAATATGTGGTGACAGAAGGAAATCTAACTATGGGAGGTGAGCACGCAGTATAAATATAAATGCCTTACTGTTAAAATGTACAGCCGAAACTTATTGAATTTTGTTAACCAATGTCACCATAAAAAATAAATAAATTGAAAAAAAATAAAATAAATAAAAAAATAAAGGTTTCTGTTTGTTTACTTTATTTTATTATTTCCTGTCCTCAAAATATAGAGATTGCTAGAAATCTAACCTTCCAATAAGCAGCAATTATCCTGAACTATCAGGACTGGAGCATTAAAGTAGAGTGTTATCACTCTACTTTAGTGACATTTAAAGTAGAATGTTATCACTCTACTTTAGTGACAGTGCTGGATGATATCTGGAAAGTAGGCAAGATCTCATCTTCTCTGTAAATGCTAAGGCCATGTTTCACAGTCTCTATAGATCCATGCCTTCTTTTAAAACCATAAAAATTATATGCATTTTTATTGTTACTTAAAAAAATAAGTTAGATATTAAGTTATGCAAAATTATTCAGGTCATAATAATCTTAGAATATATTTTTCAAAATATACAAACACATGCACCCGTGAAAATCCTGAATTCACACCTTCTACACTACCACCACCTTCTTTGAGAATCACTAGTCAATGGCAAAGGCAAAGGCAAAGTCAAGCAAAAAATAGACATAAAATGTTGGTAGATTGTTTTACAAAAGGCTTAGGAAGACTGAGAGGATGAATAGTTAGAGGATGAATAAACTCATGCCTCTGGATCCAGCTCTGGTCATTTGGCCTGCAGATTTATCAGCCACCAAATTGGAGAAGTAAACTGGCAATCTGATCTAAAATAGCTATAGTGCTTTATTGATTCAGCCTGACTAACACAGAGACATGAATGCTAATAAGCCTATATTAAATAGATAATGCATTTAAACCAAATGCAAGGAGACATTAATATTTAAAAGAGAAAAGAGTTGTAGGAAAACATATATAGAGCTTCTAAATCCATGTAGATGGTGCCTTGCATTTCAGGGACTCTTCAACTCATTTGCAATAAGCACTATGCTGCAAATTGAACAAAGAAAAGTACAATCCCTGTCATGATAGAATGGTAGGGAGCCCCAGAATATATCCAAGAGTACACAAAACTACAACATGGAAATCTTACAGAAGAAAATCTCAGTAGCAGGCAAATGCTCAGAATCTGGTAGAGAAAGGACAGCTTCAGGTTTTAGTTCTGTGGAACATTCCCTGTATAAAATGCTTTTCAAAGCTTTCCACCAAAGTAGCCCTTTAAGACAGAGAAGAAATTGCCAGAGCCTGGGAGATTTTCTAGATTATCTCAAAGCAATCCCAGCATCAAGCTTGGAATTTCTTTGTTTTTGCTTAAACATACATCAAAATGTATTCTACCCAATAGATAGTATTTGTATCTATTTTCTAATTTTCACTGTCATTAAAGTATAATTGCCATATTCTCCATCTTATTCTATCCTCCACACCTCTTAGTATCCTGGAGTACATGTAGCCCATTTTGAAAACTGAAAACCTGACCTGAAAATAACCTAGAGAGTGACTGTGCTTAACCTTCTTTGAATGTTTTCATGTGCCATTTAGATAATTTTAATGGGGTTAAAAAGATGCTCGGCCCTTGAGTATTTCTAAATTATGTTCTAAATCACATTTAGCTGGGCTTCCCCTTACGTTAGGAGCCAAGGGTGGAAATAGGGACGATTGTAACCCATCAGATGATAGTTATTATCCACACAAAAAGAATGAAGAAAAGAGATTTCATGGAATAGCATCCCTGAAAGATCACTGACATGGAACCAGAACTATGTTTTTCAAACACAGTAATATGAGAACTCTTTTCAAAGGAAAATTACCCTATAATTTCAAGTGTACACTCATCCATTTTGACTTAAATGGCTTCTATCAGAATGCTATTAAATTTAAATAATAAAAGCATAAAACTTGGTATTAACTATTTCTGCTCATGGTTTTATTTCACTACACAAATCAAAACAAATTTACATTTAATAAAAATAAAATCAACAAATTATGATTAATGGCTTTAATTTTATGTAACTAATGATGTTGTTGTATAGAATATCAGTCTTTCAATGTGAATAAGATTCTGTTTATTACAACTAATATTTTTCAAGTAATTGTAAATACACACTTGAGCACAGAAATTGCAAAATGTTATTCAGTTACAAATTAGTCATCCAGATGACCAAGAATATGCTTTAATTTTTTGAATTATCATCAAAGTGAATTTAAAAATGTTTAATTATCATAGAAACTACTCAGACTTCTAACAGTATATTCATAGACTACCACTCCACTACCCCAAGTTTAAATGCATTGATCTAGTGGGAGAAATTAAAGAGATATAAATACGACGAGATAATTGCCATATTATTCTGTTATTTAACCTATCTGCAGCACTAAAGAGAATAAAGAAATGCATAGTCTGATTCTTCACTGTATTCCTAAGTCCCAGTGCAGTGCCCAGAATATAGAAGGTTCTAAAAATAGATTTATTAAGTAAATAAATGAATTTCATAGAATTCTACAAAAAGGTTTCAATCTAGGTGCTGATCAACAGAGTAAAGAAAAAGCTACCCTAAAAGCCAAGGAAAGATGTGCTATAATAAAACTTTGGTTATTACCAATAGAGACATGTCTCTTGTCTGGGAGGATCACCTGTCACTAGATGATCGCAGCAGCTGTTGGGATGTAGGGAAGGTCTGGGAAATGACTGGAGTTAATTGTATTGCCAGAAGCTTTAGAGGAAATTGTGGTCCTGAAGCCTGAGGTTACCAATGACTTGAATTGGTTTATATTTTATTTTCTTAAAAGGCTCTTGCTGGAATCCAAGGAGATATACAGGTATTTTTGCTAAATGATTTTCAATTTATATGAAATTTAACCTTAAAAGGGAGATGAAACCAGCCATTTAAATCCATCTTTTAGTATTAATCATAGCATAATTGTGAAATATGATGATCACATAGGGGCTTTGATACTATTTTGACTTTCCTACTCATCGAAGAGAAGCTGGGAAAAAGCATTAATTAACTAGGATAGCCAAACTTCTTTTCTTTTCTTTTTCTTTGCTTTTTCTTTTTACTTATTTTTTGTTGTTGTTGGCCAAAATTTCTTGAACATAAAAATAATCCTATATTTTTCTATGTGTGAATTATAAAACTAAGTAAGTAAAATGAAAAAAAAAATCTCCTTTTAAAGGAAACGAAAGGTAAGTTTTGTGCATACAAAAAAAAAGTAAGATTCAATGTGTATTTCGCAGCCTTTTCCCCATCTCCTAAGAAGATAAATACCAATATATTCTCTATGTAAACGCCCAGCAACTGACAACACTACTTGTTTTATCTGTCCTAAGGGACAGGTGTGACAAGAGAGCCTGATCATATAATCTTGTAAGAACAGAGAACATTACATAAAAATTCTTTCTTTGTGTAATTCAGTATACAAAGAAAAATTTGTTTTAACTAAAAGCTTTCCATACTGAGAGTTTATGGTTTAAACATTACTTTCTTTTTATGTTAACTTGCTCACATTTTCTTTTTTATACTAAAATATAACTTAATTACAATGTTAGATTCTGAACTAGAAATTTAGAAATCTGGAATGAGGCCTATGAGCACAATTTTCATGCTGTGTTGCTACTTAATCAATCAAAAAGTATTTGGGGTCCTTACTATGTGACTAACATATGTTCTTATCCATATTTCCTTGATTCTGAATTGTTTATTTTTAATTTAACATTTGATTATGATATTACCTATAAGTTCCCTCATATCCTTGAAGGAATAATGTGGAAGATGACTAGATGGATGATGGATGGAAACAGGCATGCACAAATGAATGGATGGACAGAGGAACAAATGAAAGGAAGGATATACGAGGAGAGAGATAAAATGCTACCAACACATAAAACAGTAAAGAATATTAGACAACATATTAAAAAGTACAAAAGTGTATAATACAGATTCTAGTGCTGCAGGAATTTGGGAGAGTTAATAATAGATAGAATTGACAGGAAAATATTTATATGTTTTAGTCTCACATACCCCCAAAAAACTCCAACACTCCATCAATCACCTAGATTTTTCTTCTTTCAAGTCTTCAGTCATTGCTGGAGAAAAATCACAAGGTCTCTTTCTCCTCTTCCCCTCAGTGAATGTTTAAGCTTTTATTGCATTCTTCCAGGTCTCGCATCTTCCCTCTCACTCTCAGAAGATTGCATCTTCTATTTCACAGAGAAATTTGTAGAAATCAAATAGAAATTCCATCAATCTTTGTTGCCAAATCCAATGAATACAATTTGGTCCTTAACTCTCTTGACCTCTTTGAGGCATTTGACACTAATCACTGCTTTTTCCTTGTTGAAACATTTCTTGGCAACCTTGATGCTCCTCTCATCTAAATTCTCCATTATCCTTCTGGCTCTTCTTTCTCAGGAAGTTTTAAAGGTTCTTCTTATTAGCCAACAATTTGCTGTAATAATACTGCCTAACAAAACATCCCTAAACTCAGGGACTTACAATAACAAGCATTTATTTTTGCACTTTCAATCCTGCAGGGAACTGTAGTTCAGTCAAACTAAGGTGGGCTCAGCTTCAGATTGTGTGTCTGCTGGACTTGACTCCAGGTTACAAGGTGAACTCTGGTCTACTGTGCCTACTTTTACTCTGGGCACAGCCTGAAGTGACAATAACAATTGAGGGCATATTTCTCTCACAAATCATCAGAACATAAGAGGGAAAGCCCAACTATATGAGCACATTTCAAGAGTCTGCTCACATCACGTCCAACATTCTATTAGCCAAAGCAAGTCATAGAGCCCAGCCCAATGTCAAAGTATAGATAAGGTATAATTCATCCACCATGAAGCCACTGCAAGAGTGTGGATACGTAATTTAATTACCAGGAAGTAAATAATTTGGAATAATTATTCAATTTTGTTTTCCAGGTTTCCTTCTTTAGCTTCTTTCCCTTCTCATCTCTTCTTGGGTTCTTTTCCATACCCATTATACATTAATGATCCCTAAATCTAAAAAAAAAAAATCAGCGGATTTTTCTGCTGATCTCCAGACCTATAAAACAAGCTGCCAAATCTCTGGTTAGAATTCCCACAGGTGTTAGAAACATGAGAAAAAATGAAAACTTAAGGAACTGCATGTCTTATCTCTCTATAAAGAACCCTAACTTGTGACTCTAGGGATAGGAGATAGAGCAGTGAAATAAAAAGTTTAAAAGATGGTTACTCTCATGTAGCTTACAAACTACACACTTAGTAAATAAATCTAAATTGTTATGTATCAGTCAGTGTTGCATAACTCTATCACTAAAAATAATATGGAAAGGGATTTATTATAGAAGTTAGACAGTATGCAATTATGGAAGTAGTTTAAGCAGGCTGTTGGAGGAGTCTATGCAGGTTGTTTTCCATGACTAAGGTTGATCCACTATAGTTAATTCACTCTAGGTCACGTTAGCTTTCCAAATCTCAGGCAAAATGTCTCCCGTGGCTAACACTAACCAAAAACCATACAGGGAAGAGAATTTGGGGAAACATAGCTCCAGAGTAGCTAAGCTGACACAATATAGAGCTATCATGGTGTGTGGTGTGTGTGTGTGCGTGTGTGTGTGTGTGTGTATACATATATGCGTGTGTATATATATATATATAATATGTAATATTTGTGCATATACATATATATGTATGATATGACTTAAATGTGACCTGAATGGTGTGTAGAACTTGTATAATCCTAGAAGTGAGAGAATTCACCCCAAAGTCAAAAATAAGTATAATAATTTATCACAGTAAATAGTTTGGTCTAGCTTTAGAGGCCTATCTTTTAGAAAAAACATGATTAATAATATACTTGCTTGCTTAGGGACCTTATAAAGATTTTATGAAACCTGATCAAAAGATGCTAGTAAATCAATATACAATTCCAAGTGTTAAGTATTTTTAATTATTTGGAGGAAAATTATTACATAGAGACAAGAGAACCAGTTCTTTACATGTAAAAGAACTTTTGGCCACACAGGGGCCATTTATTACTCTACTGGAGTAAGTAATTGGTGGCCCAAAAAAGTGAATGCACCAACCCCTTGACTAACTTATATCCAGATACTAATTTAGTCTACTGGAAACATCTAACTCATCACTTTTACCATAGTTTTCACACATATTCTGAAGAAGGTGTCAATCACTTGACTATCCGGGTACAATGGACATAATTTAAAACAGATGTCACATCTCAATAATGGAAAGAAGGTTCTGTTAAAAGAACTGCTGAAGGGTACAGAAAATGCATGCAGCTGGCAGGCTCTGAGACAGAGCCAACAGGTAAGACCACTGCTGAGCAGTTTTAAAGTAGAAGTTGACTTATAGTACATCCAAAAATCCACTTTCTTTACCCTTTTTCTACTTGCCCTCTTTCTCGTCATCTACTTATCATTCTTCCTGGATCTAAGGAAAGAAACCAATAAACTAATTCACACTAATGTGTAAAAACCTGATAAGGCTGTTATGGGATAGTACAAGGTCTGTAAGTCAAGGAAAAACATCTAAAAATAAGATTTGAGGAAATCTTGAGCCAATAGGGAGGAAATAACCTATTTGTATACCAAGATTCCCTCACATTAATCCATCTACTCATTTAAAGCCTGCCCTATCCTCTATCACAAAAGACACTCAGATGGTAAGAATGAGGACTGTTTTTTCTTAGTGCTAGTACTTCCCTGAGGGCGCCAGGGGAAACTTCAGCCCATCATTTGTATTTCTTTCTTATGTCAAATTTAGGTGTTCTAACTAGTAACTGGATAGGCCAGCACTATCTCCTCCTGTACAGTGCTTTTTCTACTGACTGAAACTCATAACCAGTATGCTCAAAATATCTTTCTTGACATCTCTTTCTCTCACTACTTAAATCTCTCTCCAAAACTAAATGATTGGATAATCGGATAGATGGATGGATGGATGGATGGATGGATGGATGGATGGATGGATGGATAGATAGATAGATAGATAGATAGATAGATAGATAGATAGATAGATAGATAGATGATAGATGATAGATAGATAGGTAAAAACCTATTATAAAGAGGAAATATAAATTTTCAGATAAGAGAACAAAAGGAAATGAGATTTGAAGTAACCTGAAAAAATTTCCTTTGCTGACATCAGAAAGGCTTTTAAATGGATGCTTGAGTTTACACACTATACTGAACTGTACTTCTAGCCCTCTAGATCCCTAAAGAAGCATTCTTAACAGTCTAGCCTTGAATCATCCTACCTCATTGTCTGCCCTCCCCACTGTGCGAACTTTCCATATCCCCAGTCATTAAGCAGCTCAGATCCATTTTAATGCCAAGAGAACACTCCATGGGGGCCCCAATTTACTGGAGCCAAGGGCAAAAATAAAGCTATGAAATTGTTTGCAAGAGCTTAAAATAACTAGTCTGGCAAAGCTAAGCTACACTTTGAGAGAGACAGCAGAGCAGCAGAAGAGAGTATTCTAACCATCCCGCTGCCCATAAATGACCTCCCTACTCTGCCCAGCAGTGCACTTCCTCCCTATGAGAACATCTCCCCCAAGGCAGGGGCCATCATTCAGCTTTTTTATCTTTCACCCACATATCATCTTTTTAAATGTCTACTAAATAGTAAAAGACCAGTGGCAAAGAGAGAAGGGCTCTTGATGTAATTTAATATGACATCAGAAACCACAGCCAGGAGACAAATACATCAGTAGAAGTATTTGTCTTTTAGAATGACCAAAATTTACTCATCATGAAATCCTCTGTTGTAAGCATGTCCTAAAGGATTGTGAAACAAAAGCTAGATTCACCAGCCTCTTCCTTGCTAAACAAGACTCACCCTATCCCCTGAGGCAGCCAGCAACCAAAAAGAGTTTGCACCCTGAGCCACAGGGTAAGCAACCGAGAGTGAGAAGGAGCCTAAAAAAGGAAGGCTGGGTGAAGGAGGTCTCTGGCCCCACCTGTACTGTCCAGGGCACTGAACCAAGTCGCTTGGATGGAGGTCCAACAATCGGGTGCAGGTTAATGAACACCAGTCTTGGCATTTTTCTGAAGCAGGCACAGAGCCAACATGATGCACCAGCAGGCACATAGACATTTGCCTTCTTGCCAAACCCTCGGGTAAGCTGGATCCGTTCTCCATTATCTAATTTGATTCTGAGCTGCTGGCTACAACGGTGGATGAAGTCCAAGCCCTAGTAAATCCCCATGCCCTGAATGGTTCCCAGGAACTCAGGTCAGCTCTGGCACTTCCACAGAGTCCATGCGCAGGCCCTTCTCCTCCACTAGGAAACAAGCGGCTTCCAAGCTGAGCCCTGGAGATTTCCAAACTGGAGGGAGTCAGGAATTAGACAGGATATTCTTAAGCAAGTATGAGAAGTTGGCATGAGCACCAAACCAGGATTTTTGAGGTGTGAGGAGCCCTGGCACATTCTGAATATGCTGACTCCTAGACTGATGACCAAAGTTTCAAAGTTTTCTATTATATATCCTTCAAAAGCCATATTAAAAACTGAACTTGTCTTAAATAAATAAATTTCATCTATAGCTATCACCCTTTAGTTTGTTTGTTTGTTTACTGTAATTCTGACTATCTGGCAATTAGAATCAATGTTTTGTTCATCTTGGTATCCCCAGAATCTAGCATTGAGTCTGGCACACAATGTGTAAGCAACAAAACTTTATTGAGCTGAAGTATCCATGCCAATAACATAGTACATATTACAAATACATGCCCCCTTATGTTAAACTTATTTGTATATTACATTAAATTTACTCGTATACCATGTACAGGACTCAAGGCATCATAGGTGTTCAATAAATATATATTTATCAAATAAATGAAGTCAGAGAAATTGGGAATTTCTCAGAACCATAAAATTAAAAAAAAACTAATTTGCAATATTATTTCAAAATTGTTTACCACCAAATTTAATCATCTTTGCTAAGAAGTTACAGTATGATATATATATATATCGACTTTAATGACCTCTTCTAATCAATATTCTAATGGGCACAGAGAAAGGAGAGACATTCTCTAAAAGTCAAAGGTTTAGATAAAGGGTAGAAGACTTAATGCCTACTGAATTAGTATTTTCTGTACTAGCAGAGCTACTTAATAAACTCTCTGCAATTGGGAAAGGTTTGTGTGGTGTTGCTAGTCTATGGGTGTCAGCACCTGGTCTCTTGGCTTATTGCCCAGCAGTCTGGTGCTGGGGGCAGACACATCTCAAAGCAACTTTTCCTCTCTCAAACACACAATACTTAACTGGTTGGGCAAAATTGTTCCCATGGATACTTCTTATATCAAGAATTATATGATAGCTACATATCATTTACTTATTGCATTTTCAGTGTTAATATATTCAAATTGGCAAATGTTACTAGAAAACAAGAAATTCCTGAGTAAAGGTGAAAATTTAATGCAAATCAGCTTCTTATACGATACAGATTATGATGCAATTCATTAAACAAAACAGTATTTTTCAGATGGTCTAGAAAAATAGAACCTGGATGACATCTTAAATATACACCATTCTAATTTTACCCAAGCTAAATAATTGTATGTTATTATAATAATACACACTATTACTAGGTAATAATAGGGTTGCATTCATATACTAAGCACTTTACAAACTACAAGCACAATGGTATTTGCAGTAATGGTTACCATCAAGTTTACAAAAAGCTTGCTGCCTCCATTTTCACATGCTCACATGCCCTAGCACAACTGAATTTTCCAAAATCTTTAGAAAAGTTACAAAAGGTAACTGAGAAGAGAAAGGTGAGGGAGGTTTGCTGTGAAAGTATCTTGGTTTATGAAAAAGAACATGGATTTAAGATTCAAACTAATCTGGATTTGAATCCTGGCTCTTATTTACAAACTGTGACTTTGGACAAGTGATTTAACCCCTCTTTCCTAATCAGTAAGAATGGTGATAATAATACCCTTCAGAAAACTGATGCAAAGATTAAGCCAGAATAATGTATGTGAAAATTCCTCCCATTGTGCTCAGAAAATAGTACATGCTCATAAATATTTAGTTTTCTTCTTCATGTCAATTTTTTGCTTAAAAGTCACAGCCGATACTGGGAATCCTGGAGAGCTGTGTTTCCCACCCACCCCTCCATTTCCCCCACATTCTCCTAGGTAGCCAGGCCCCATCTTCAAGTTCTGTCTTCCATCCTCTCCTTATTCTTCAAGTCAACTGAAATTTTGATCTCAGAGATTTCAATGAGTTAAAAGGGTACTTTCTTACAGACAGGGAAAAGTTTTTAGGAGACTCTAGAGTTTTATCTTAAAGCATCAGGTAGAGAAAGTGGTCTGTGAGAACTTTAACTGAGAAAAAAATGAAATAAATAAAATAAAATAAAACATGAGCTGAAAAATCTGAGTTCCTCTGTTCTGGAGACAGGCATGGTAACTGGTGCAGTGGAGACTGCAAGGAAAATGCTGTATGTTAACCAAACTAATCACACAAAGTACCTTCATTTGCAGGGAACTCAGAGCCCTCGAATGTCAAAACTTCCCCTTGTGCTGAGAATATAGTTGCCCTACTTTAGCAGCTCTGGAACTCTCTAAGACTACTAAAGGAAACAAAACTTTAACACCGAAAGCTCTTCATATGGTTTTCCTTAGGATATGCTTAGTTCAATAAAGGAAAAGTAATTTACCTGGAAGATTTATTATGCATTTCCAAAAGGTAGACATTTACTCTCTCCTCACTACCAGGATTAGGCCCAATTATGTCATTAACCTTCCAAACATTCCTTTTGGATGCTGCTGAATTTCCTAATAACCCTTATGGTCAAGCCGAGGTCAGAGGTAAACAAAAGGTTAAGTATCATAGGCTCTAGGGTCATATAACTTCAGAGGCAAAAACCAATGATTGGAATCGAGGTTCTCTGGCTAATTACCTCACTGCCATCCAGGCTGCTGTGTCTCTTCTGATGCCTACAGAGACTTTTAGTTCCTGATGTTCGCAGGTCATGGGGAAAGCTCAGAGGTAGAAAAATTGTCAGGTAACTGGGGACAGAAGGAGAGGCTCCTCAGCCTGCTTCGTCAAGGTTGTGGCCTGCATACCAGGGACACGACTGGGGCTTTATAGAGAAAATTCTGCACCAAATAGTGGGTATATTCAACAAGGTCAACCAACCTGGAGCAGAACAGCATCAACCGCTAACGAGACAAAACAGCATTCTTGCAGCTGACCTTTTTTATGCTCTCTACCTAGGATGTAGAAAATTCCTTCTCATATTATGTGAATTATTCACTTTACAGCTCAAATCCTGCATTTACAAAGGTAAAATGCAAGGTTAAAATAATTCAGTAAAGTTAAAATTTACTGAGATTCTACTGCATGCTATGTACTATGCTAGATATTTCACATACATTTTCTTATTTCATCTTTATAACAACCATACGAGTTATATATTATGCCCCCATTTTGCCATGGAGAACACCAAGGCTCCAAGAGACCAAGTATTTTACCCAAGTGAAGCAACAGAGCTAGGACTCTTACTAAGCCAGTGGACTCCAGAGTCTCTGGTCTCTGATCTTCCTATTGTGTTTAATTTTCTTACAGAGAAACTCTCTGCAAGGTAAGGGCCTGATCATACCATTTCTCCCGCTCTCTCTTTCTCTGTCTCTGTCTCTGTCTCTGTCTCTCTCTGTCTCTGTCTCTGTCTCTGTTTGTCTCTCTCTGTGTCTGTCTCCCCCTCTCTTATAGCTCTGGGAAAAGTCAACTGCCATTTTATGAAAAAAAACCATAACAAGGCCCCCAGGGTGAATAATTGAATCCTCCCATTCACCTACAACTTCTGACAATGATCTTTAGCTGAGATTGATTTCTTTGAAGTGAAATCAATTCAACCTCAGGAATCAATTTGCCTCTGCCTATGTATATCAAGGAAAAGACTATACATAGATATTGACCACAATACCTGGTTAATCACAGGATCCTCAGGAGATACCCAAATTATAAACTTCCATAAAAAGAAAATGGTGGGTTATATAGCTGCCTGGAATGGCCATAGATTCCAGTGCCCACTAGGTTAGCTGTATTTACTGTTATACTTTCTAGAAATTTAACAAAAGCATAAAAGCTAATTTTTAAAATAAACGTGACTCCTGTCACATCCTCTCCTTGCTGCTTTTGTCCCCCTCTATCTCTGATTTAAGACCTTTCTCTTCTTTCTAGAATCTAGAGTCTAGAGCAGGATTCTAAACATCAGTATTATTGGCATTTGAGGCTGGATATTTCTTTATTGGGTGAGGGAAACTGCCCTGTCCATTGTGAAATACTGAGCAGCATCCTTGGCCTCTACCCATTCAGATGCCAGAAGCAATGCCCTTTCCAGTTGTGAAAATCAAAAATGTCTCCAGATGTTGCTGAATGTCCCCTCAAGGACAAAATTGTCCCCAGTGAAGAATCACTCATCTCAAACATGTACTTAGTTATCAAAAAGCTCTAGGAAGCTCTAGAGTGTAATTGTATAGCCCTGAGATCACTTTCAGGAATCTACAATGCTTGCTCCTCTTCTAGACTCAAAAGTAAGGTAGATAGAATTCTCCAGATGTCATCTGCAGATAAAGAGAACAAAGAAGTTTCAATCTTAGAGAAGTTTGCAGAAGTAGCCCTCCATTTCCTAGGTAGTAAGGGAATCAAAAAATAAAAAAAGTTCTAGGATGAAAAGAGTCAGTCTTTAAAATGTATGCACCTTTTCAATTGAATCTTTTTAAACAACATAAGTTATACGGATAAGCAAAACACAATTTTCCATTTTTACACACAAGGCTTTTTTGTGCAACTAAATCAGAGAATAAAACTTGAAGATATTCAGATGGCTTCCCTTCTCAATTGTACTTAGCACCAATGCATTAGAAACAATTTTCTTAAAAAGTGGGAAGGAAATGTCTATTGTTAATATGCTGCTTGAGTTTTGCAAAATTGGTTTAATTCTGCCAATTTCTTGTCATTTTCCTTTGCCTTAATGAAGTTGTAAAAGAAAAATCTGTACAACATAGTAATATAAATATTGATTTTAGTCGTGTTTGATCTTTTGCACATTTTTCTACTTTAAATTTTTTATCATCTGGCCTGAGTCGGTTACACCAGGGATTAATCAATGAAGTCTTTATTTGGCTATAGATTTGTCTGTGACTTAATACTATTTTATAGGTGGAATACAAGCAAATATCTCCAAGCATTTTAGTGCAGAGCCAGCAGCTACAGGAGGGTTAAATTGGGAGCAGTTAGAGATGGAATAGGGCACATTCATTATTTAGTCACCAGAGAAGTCATTCTATAATATTAAAACAGAAACAGAATGTTCTAAACTCTTGTAGAGGATTCACATTAAAGCATTGTATGTAGATATAAATATATACATACATATGATTTAATCCTCACAACAATCCCAAAAAGGTAGATACTGTGATTATCCCCATTTTTTCTGGTGAGAAATTGAGGCATGAAAAAGTTAAATACTAGCTCAAAGCCAAAATGACAGGATTTGAACTCTGGTAGTTTAACTCTCAAACTCTTTCAACTATTACACAGAACTGCCTCTTTAAGAAGTTAGAAGCAAGGATCTGAGAAGGAAATGGGATTATTGTCCCAAAGATGTATAAAGATCATTTAAAATATGGCTATATTGAAGGAAGACCTGGCAATTATTCCGTTAATTTCATTTCTATAGAGAGATATTCCTTCAGAATTAAAGAGAAGGGAGGAGGGCTGAAACTACCGTTCTGCTCTCTATACTCAACAAATTAACCATGTCATTGCCAAATGCCAAACCCACTTGGTAGATACAGCCATAATGTTATTCTTTAAAGGTAAACAGTTTTGCAAACAAGCATCTTCCCACTCCCACTGATGACTAAAAAGCACTTCTGTGTGGGAGGCTGAGAAATTACCTCAAGTCTGGAGTAGGGACTCCAAACCCATGAGGAGACTCTTCATGGTTACCTCAGAAATACTGCTGGGGCTTGGGACTGGCATGCTCCCACCTCCTGCTACCATTTCTTTTTCCTCTAGTCTTAGAAGTACCCTTGCTTTCCCCACTTTCTACTCCCCAGTCTCCCCGCCTCCACCGGCCCTCTCAACACAGACATTCCAAGGTTGTGTCCTCAGCCAATGTCATGGATCCAATCACCTCTTATAAAGTAACTCTAAATCAACTTCTACATCAGCAGCCTGAGCTCTCTCCTGACTTCCAGACCCACATTTCTAACTTCCCACAGGACAGTTCATTCGTGTGCTCAAAATAGGACTCAGATGCTCCCCCTTCAAAAAATAGAAAAATTCCTATGTCTATGATTATAGCTACTAGCCATTGTCTGTGTCACCCCAGTTCTTCACACCACTTCTTTCCACTTCCTAACATTTACCTAAGGTCTATCACCTTTGTTATCCTTCTCTTCATTTTTGCAGCCCACCTGGATTTCTGTAATGAGCTCCTAGCAAGTCACCCTGCCTCCAGAACTGTGCTACTCAATACTATAGCCGTAAGTCAAACATGGCCATGGGGTACCTGAACTGTGCCTAGACTGAAATGGGATGTTCTGTAAGTATAATGGCACACTCTATTCAAAGACTTGGTAGGAAGAAAATAATATAAATACATCATTAATAACTTGTATATTGAGTATATTTCAAAATTATATTTTTATATATTGGGTTAAAATATTAAATTATTTCACCAGTTTCATTTTCTATCTTTTAAAGTGGCTGAAATATGACCTCCCAAAGATATCAACATCCAAATCCCTGGAACCTATGAATATGTTGCTCTACATGGCAAAAGGGACTTTAGGGATGTAATTACGTTAAGGATCTTGAGATAGAAAGATTATCCTGATTTTCTGGGTAGGCCCAATGTAATCAAAAGGGTCTTTATAACAGGGAGACGGAGGGAGATTTGACTAGAGAAGATGCTATGCTATGAGCTCTGCAGATGGAGGAATGAGCCACAACTCAAAGAATGTAGGCAGGCTCTAAAATTCAGAGTTGTCAAGAAAACAGATCCTTACCTATAAACTCCAGAAGGAAAACAACATAGCTACAAAGAAATTTAAAATTACATGTGGCTCCCCTTTGTAGGTCACATTAAATTCTATTAGGACAGCACCACTCCATCCATTCCCCTGAAAGAGTGATCTTATGCCATCACTCCTCTGCTCAAATGCTGTCAGTGGCAACAAATGTGGAAAAAAGTCCAAATTTCATTTGGCTTTCGAAATATGTCTCTGTCACTTCACATATTCCAGTCTCTGCAGTTTCATCAGCACTACACCCCTAAACATCTTATCTTTCAACCATCTTGTCTACCTCTGTTGCCACAAATTTTCCTTATTTTCCTGTTTTCCCTCCCTTTTCCAAGATGTTCCCTCTACCCTAAATGCATTTTGTTTCCATTTATGCCCATCGAAATCCTGTCCATCCTTCAAAATTTAGTATAAATCCCAATTCTTCTCCATAGCCTTCCACAGCTCCCAATAGTTCCCTGGGTTTTTGCTCCACTGCTCTAGTATGGGTGCTGAGGATTGATTTGTGGCCACCATGGAACTATTTGAAGAGGGGGCTCAAAGCTGGTGAGATTTGAGATCAATGCCTCACTGATACAACCTCAATTGTACTCATAAGCTTGTGGAAGCTGGAACATACTGGAGACAGGAATAGGCAAGAGAATCTGTGATGCCAAATAAAAAATATTAAACAGAAAAGATATGCTACCCCAAAAGGCTTAGATACTATTTATGCAAACCTTCTCAGAACCACAACCAGGGTGCAAGTCTCAAGGCTTCTTATCCATCATTCATTCAAGTATTCTACTTTGCAAGTCATTTTTCTGTGGTGAGATCTTTGAAGAGATTTTTCTTTATTTATTTGAATTAAATGTTTTAATAATCATTAATTTCAAACTTAAGTCATTAAAAAATATGTACTGGGAAAAGAGGCCAGATGAAAACTGTTAGGTAACTCGAACATTAAAGGTCCATTGATTATATTTGTAGGTGATGACAGCGCTCTATTCTTAGTTCTCTGAGTGACACCAGCTGTCCACCATGAAAATTCTGAAACATTTCCCCAAAGAACAATGTGTTAAATTATGCCACTTTCACCACCTTGTGAAAGTCATACCCCAGTACTTGTGGTGTGAAATTTCCGCCGTCAGATGAATTAGGGTTGAAATTAGACATAAACTGAAGAAAGGTATCTTACACTTATAGAGTTGTATACAGTCTATATTATTTAGGTTGAGCCACATAGTAATCTTTGGGAGGTTGGTAAAACAGATATTTTTATTCATATTTTATAGCTGAGGAAATTCTTCATGCTAGGATGTGGTAGAGGGGAAATTCAAACTCATGTTCTCACACATGATCAGAACAGATATTTTAATATGTAGACAACTCACAGACTTAGATTTAAAAAGAAATCAAGGGATTATCTAGTTTAATACCTGGTTTTACTTGCAGAAGTAAGACTAGGAAGTACTTACTTCCTCTCACCACTAAGCTTTTGGCCTTGCTAGTCCAACTTCATAAAAAAATACCCTGCCAACTATCCTCCCTACCCCAAACCCAAATCCTCACATAGAGGCTATTTTCATCCAGAAGACTTGACTGAGTCAGATTTTCTATTCAATAGTCTGCCTACATCATTGACTTCTGCATAGCACTTACCACTCCAGTAATTTTATATTTATTCATGTAATTCTTTAATTATCCCAGATTGTATAATTAATTTAAATGTCTTTCTTCCTTGCTAATCTACAAGCTTCATGAAGGCACCATTGTATCCCCAGCATCAAATAGAATGCTAAATTTGAATAAATACTTAGAAGATAGATTCATTTATCTTCAGCTTATATCTCCTCCTTCTAGTTCAACTCTTTTTATCTAGTGCATGACAGAAACATGAGTTAATCCTTCTCCACTTATATTTAAAAATTGGTCATAATCTTAAGTAATGATTCTGTTCAAAGTAGAGTTTCTTAACCAAGAGAAAGTACAAACAAACTAAAAGGTAATGTATTTTCTCTCACAGCCATAGGCCCCTATGCCTAATAAAACCTACCTGTGGAGAGAATCTAGTTCATTAATCTTGTTAACCCAGAGGTAACCCAAGTATCTCAGGCTTCACTAAATAGTGAATGCAGATAGTTCCCTACTAGTATTAACAGCTAGTTGTCTTTGACTCCAAAAGGTGTGTAAACTTTTAGAAAATCTTCCTTCAGCCACAAATATGCGAAGAAATCCTCAGTACAAATATACCTAGCCATTGTTCCCCATTATTCTCAGGTGACCCAGGACCATGCAACTCCAGCCTCTCAAAAGCTCATAGAAGTAAACTCTGGGTCAGAGATTCTGTTTCTGTGACTTTGCTCCCTAAAAATTCTGTGATAGGGAAACTGGCACACTACGTGAGACCTGAGTGAGAGACTATTTCCATATGACCTTCGTTTTGGATCCAGAACCATGTGGTTTTATCGAGCTCTTCCTTTCACAGGCTGACTCTTTTTCCTAGGGTGCTTGGGTTGCAATGGGTCCCATCACAGTCAGCTGTCATACTTGTCCCCTCTGACCTCCTGGCCAAGGCCGAGTCTGACTCTGTGGGCCAGCCTCCCTCTCCCACTTTGGTGAACTATCCCCAGAGGCCTTCTGGTGTCTCCATATGACCCACACCCAAACTCCATTTGGGATACCTTAGTCTAGGGGACATGTTTTTATCAATCTGACCAAGCTCACATTTCTTCCCAGAGGATCTTCAGACCCATCGTAAGTTGAGGCAGGAAAATGTGCCTGAGAGGAGAACTGCCCCCTAACTCTAAACACCAGAAAAATCTGTGCCCCAACTTCTATCTAACAAAACTAACTTGTTTAAATTAAAATGGATAACTAAGTCTTCCAGGTATTAAAGACACTAAGAAAGCCATCTAACATAGTGAGAAATATCACCAAATCCGCAGTAAAAGAGACCTTTACTTAAATTCCAACTCCATCATTTACCTTCTATGTTATCTTGGGTAAATTTTTCTCTGAGCGTCAATTTCCTTATCCATTAATTGGGGATCAAAATACCTATCTCAAATGATTGGTGTATTAAAAATGAACTAGTATATGTAAAATGGCATGGCACAGAGAAAATGAAATAAACATTACTGCCCTACTACCAGAGATATTGAATCTAAGATACAAAGATACAAAGTATATCTTTACAGATATACTAGAATAGGAGGAAAAATGTAGGTCCCAATACTTATGTCCTTAGATTTATTCAGAACAAGAATTATTTCTTCCAAACTACATTCACACTTGACTATCATTTCAGCATTCAGTCTTCCCTAGGGATCTGTTGATGCAACTACTATCAACCCATTCTTGAGAACATTAAGGCACTGAGGAAGTGACCTTCTGGGATCATCCAGGAAATTATTAAAAGTGTGAAATAAAATCAAATTAATCATAAATTAAAAGGGTTAAATATATTAAACAGAGCTATACTTTTAGGCTTCATGGTATTTCAAAGGACCAATCTAATATCTGCTTTTTACTTAGAGCCTACTGTATATCAGACATTCTATTAGATGCTTGATACAATATTTTTATTCCACAAATATTTGCGAAGCATTTTCTCTAAGCCAATAACTAACTATACTGGGCACTGAGAATTTAATGATATGCAAAAAGAAATACAGTCTCTGTTCTCACAGAGTCCTGTGCAGGACCCACACACCAAACAAATAGTCACAAAAGTAACTGAATAATTACACAGTATATAAGCACCGTGAAGAAAAGGTACAGTGTGAATAAAGTGTACAAAAGTGTAGGCTTCTCAGCAGAGGTGGCATTTGAGCTGAAATCTAAAGGATGAATAACAGTGAACTAGGAGACCAAGAGGAAGAGAAATTTCCAGGCAGAGGAAACAACAAGTGCAAAGACCCTGGGGAGGGGCAGGGCAGAGCAGGCAACATTCCAGAAACTAGGTCCAGTGTGGCTGGTTCACAGACAGAGTGGAAAGAATGAGATCAAATGAGTCTGGAGAGACCCTGCAGGGCCTAGTATACCACAGTGGAAACTTTGATCTTCATCCTAAAAGCAACAAGAAGTCATTGAATCAACTAATTAATTAATCTATTGAGTTGCAGAATTTTTCTGGGATATTATCCTACTACAAGCATTTATTTAATATTAGTATAGAATTAAAATCCACTAGACCACTAAGTAAATACTTTCTGCATCTGATTCTTAATCCAATAGTCTTTGTGAGTTAATAGCTGCCAGATAGGGCTACCTTTTTTTCCACAAACTCCAGTGCAGACTTTTAGAATCAACTAGGCATGATGTTACATGTGCTATGCTGCTCAACACATGAGTTCAGTAGAGATGGAAAACTTATTCATGATGCTAAGACAGATCACTGCTTCTCATATTTATATATATATAT